>NC_042300.1:5237415-5419915 GCF_901000725.2 Takifugu rubripes | reverse complement strand
GAGGGAGAAAGAGCCCAGTGCGTCAGGGGACTTGGTACACCTGTTTAGGCTGAGATGTTAAAGGAAAAGAGGAAGATCGGGACCTGGTCACCAGGAAGACTTTTTCCATCCTCTCCTCAGACAACGCATCTGTGTTAGTATGTCTTTTCTCTGCAAGCTGCGCTCTTTTTGGATTTGATCACCTGCCTAAAAGTCGGCCACATGGGGGTCCGTCTGGGATGCCAGCAGCAGCACTAAAACCTGTTCTGGATGACATGGTGGCGGAGGGAGGGCGCGAAGCCCAGAGCAACGCATCTCAGGTCCGGGAGCGGCTGCCTCTGCCCTCCCTGAAGGTCCCCCGGGAGCTGCTGCGGAGCTTTCCCCACTCCAAACGGGTGGGCTCCTATCTGGTGGGCAAAATGATCAACAAAGGGTCATTTGCCAAAGTGATGGAAGGGCTGCACATCAGCACAGGGGAAAAGGTCGGTCATGAATAAAAATGAGAAGACAAGCCCAGATTTTACCTCTGTGAAAGTATGAATATAGGTCTCTGAAAGGTATTATTAAGCTTTAAAACATGTTAAATTCATGAATTTTGGTTTTCCTGTGGTTTATATTTTTTTCATTTTGAATACAGAGTGTGTAAACTGCATGGAATGAGAGGCAGGGTGTGTGTTAATGTATTAGTAACTTTCCCTCATCACCAACCAAGTCACTGACCTGGACCTGGTTGCCATGGTATTGTCCAAACTCATCTACTAGGGAGTTTTTTCCTTCTAACCCTTGTTTCTGTCTACATGTGCTGACTTGTTGAGGTGAAGTCTGCTAATGTTTAAACCCACTTTGTTTGAGAAGACTTTTTGAAGCTTCTAAACTGGTGGTTTATACGCAGCGTCATTGGCATGAACAGCAAACATAAATCTTATTAGGAGTCTTTTTACGATATTTTCTTTCTGCATTTAGGATACATCTTTAAGGATAGCTACAATCAGCTTTTCCTGGTTTCCATAATAATAAATGTCAAGTTTTTCTGTGCGCATAGGTGGCCATTAAAGTCATTGACAAAAAGAAAGCTCGTCAGGATTCGTACGTGCTGAAGAACATGAAGCGCGAACCAAGAATTCACCAGATGGTTCGACATCCACATATAGTAGTTCTGCTGGAGGTAAATGGAGAGGAACACATGTAATCAAAAATAAAAGATAAAACAAACGATAAGGCCACGGTCGGCCTAACGCGCTTGTGTCTGTTTCAGACTCTAGAGACTGAGAACAGCTACTACATGGCCATGGAGCTCTGCGCTGGAGGAGACCTGATGGACAGGATCTGCGAGAAGAAACGTCTGGAGGAGAGGGAGGTGCGGCGCTACGTCCGTCAGATCCTGTCGGCAGTGGATCACCTGCACAAGTACGGCATCGTGCACAGGTTAGATTACACCTGCTTTTGAGTGCCTCCTGGGCTGCTTTTGGGCTTTTTCGTGTAGCTCATGACATTATTTGTGGATATCCCGGCCCCCGTCCGTACCTGTGCACAGTAGCAGTTGCATGTTGGGGTCAGGCTCACACACATGCATAAAGAGTTTGCAGAGCATTTACAGCTTACAAAGTAGGAAACTCGCTGGAAAATGGCAACATGTGGCACAGTTGTGGTGTGGGAATTGTTAATTTAATAGTAGTTTAGCATGTGGAGGTGTTGGAGACCCAATATCATTATGCGCACACACACACACACACACACACACACACACACACACACACACACACACACACACACACACACGTACATTATGCGCAGTCCTGGGCTCTGGTTTGAGACTTTGGCTCCTTTGAAGGTGGGAATGTGATTACCAGGCAATGACCTCATCATCCTGCGCCGGCGCCATGATTCACACATCATCACAACATCATGGACTTCCTCTCTAATGAAGTCCCTCAACGACGCAGCTTCCAGCCCTTCAGCTGCGCCTCTCTGTCACACACGCACGCCACATTGCAGTCCCACACACAGATGATAAAATTGGATATAAATGGAAAATTTGCGCTTAAATGCGCCTCATGCCACCCACATCCAGTAGGTTTACCGCATACATTCTCTCCTTTACGACAAGGCCTGGTCGCTTTCTTTTTCTCGCTCGTTTTTCCTTCTTCCCTCTGCTTGCCTTTGAACATTTCGGGGGGTGGTGAGCAGAGTTTTCTGGATTTTTCAGCGTCTGTTGCTTAGATGAAGGCGGATGAAAGCAACATGCTGATTCCTGAGCTCTAGTTTATGGGGGATCATCTCGTTCTCTGCTGACCGCAGATATTCATTTAGTTGTGTAGCTTTAGCGCATGGGGCTTGTTGGTGAGTCTAGCAACTTTTCCAGGTGAGCAGTGATCAAGCTTAGTTTCATATAAAAGAAAATGCTTTTAATTTACAATTGAATGCAAATGAAATTCTTTTTTCTTTTGAACTGTATCCAAACCCAAATTTAACTCTGGTTTTCTTTTGCTTCCCCATCTGGTTACTTCCTTCTACCGGTCCAGAAATAAACAGGAAAATATGGAAAACACAAGGAGGAGCCCTTAACCGACCAATAACCATGATTTATTTCTGTTAAATAGCTGCTATAATCTTCTCCTGGACTCCAGTCTTCCACTGTGTCCAAACGTCTCTTCTTTTTTCTTCTGCAGAGACTTAAAGATTGAAAACTTCCTGTTGGATGAGCATAACAACATAAAGATTGTGGGTATGTTAACATCCCGACAAGGGATTATCAGCAGGTAGGATCTGTTACAGCTATCCAGCACATCTGCACAAAAAAATGATTATATCTTGCACAGACTTCGGCCTGAGCAACACTCTGAAGGCTGAATCGTTGTCTCTGGAGCTCCTCAACACCCAGTGTGGAAGTCCTGCCTACGCCGCCCCGGAGCTGCTCGCTCACAGGAAGTATGGGCCCAAAGTGGATGTCTGGTCTGTGTAAGTGATAAGTCTCACTTGGTTTACTATCCAGGTGGCTCCCTCTAAGATTTCAGATTCCATACTGCACATTACACTGATATTTCCTTCATATATCATGGAGAATAGATCATATTGAGGAATGATGAAATGTTTTTTCCTCTAAAGAGGATTAAGAGATAATATCGACATGCCAGGAATTTGTACTATATTCTTTTATGACTGTATATAGTACTATACAGTTGTTGAGCAGCATTTACAGTCCACAATTGAGTATTTGCTAGACAGAATTGATTACAGATGGTCTTTCCATCCAGGTCTAATTTAAATATTTCCAACGTTCCGCTTGTGTGTGCAGAGGTGTGAGTATGTTTGCCATGCTGACAGGAAGCCTCCCCTTCACCGTGGAGCCCTTTAACATCAAACAGCTTCACCAGAAGATGATCAACGGGGAGATCAGCAGCCTCCCCAGTGACATCAGCAAAGGTGAACCCACTCGTGCTGCAGAGTCAGACTCAAACCTGATTTTTGTGTGCTTAAGACCAGAGTTCAAGAGTGCACGAGAGTATAAATGGAAAATGAAAGATTAACGCAACCACACAGTGGAATGTGGTTAAATTAGCATTTTTTTCTTTTTGTGGAATAGAGGCCTGCAGGATAAAATAGAAAGGGGAGTAACATAGGAGGCCGAATAAACCACATCTCACACTGATTGGATTTCCATTTGGAAATGTCTCCCGTAGTTCCACAGTAGGATTTTATTTTACGTGACGTCCTCTTATTAATGTAATTATCTGTCCAGCGAACACAAACTAGGATTCAGTCCTCGTTTCTACAGAGCAGAGAGCTGTCACGAGAAATTATCTTGGAAATAAAAAATGTTTCTTTTTTTATACTCCTTATTCTGTGCCCAGTCTACGGTGACCTCTGTCTCTAATCACTCCGTTACACTCTGTCATGGCGCCATGTCATTACAAATAAACACAGCTCCCGTAACTCTGGGCAACGGCGGTACGGTTCTGGCACTCTGACACTCTGACAGTGATCAGATTAGTGGCTGTAACGCTGCCATGGGCTCCGAGACACCGACATTAATCACGGAGGGCAGCCTTTATTTAATTTTTTTTTTCACAAAAACCAAAGGAGTTCAGTGCTGATTAGACCGACCACGCTCAGATAAATCAGTGTTTTGCAGTCAAGCTTTTGACCCAGAGTCTGTGGCAACTTTCAGGCATTGGCTCAACTCTTCTGAAGCGTTTAAGCAAAGATTAGTTTTCCAGAGCAGAAGAGGGCAACGACCATAGCAACAGAGTAGGTCTGTAGGAGTCAGCCATTGGGACGTACTTGTGTTGGAACAAGGCCTTAGAATAACCATTTTCTAACATCAAAAATGTAAACGTCAACTTTTGACTGTAATTAGAAGCTGACACTGATGTGTTATTATCTTTTTTGAGTTAATGTGACAAACTTGCCAATGATATTAACATTCATTTGGAGTCACATTTCCCTTCATCTGGTTAACAGCTACTAAAGGGAAATACTGTAAAAGGTCAATTTAATGCCCAGGTGTTTATTTCCTTCAGTCACCTGATAGTTCTGGCTTTTATTTGGTGACAGCTTTGAAATGAGACAGACATTTAATTAACTCAGTACAGAACCCAGAAAATACCAGTTTTAAATTTCGCATAATATTATGTCCAATAATATTATTTGCCAGGAAAGAGAAGGCTGAGTGATAGTTTAAAAAGACCTCTTTGACTGTACCTGTGTAGAGTGTTTTTAACTGTACTTTTTGAGATAAGGAGAGCTAAAATGTACAACAAAATGCAAAAAATCTCTAAAATGTAAAACCAGGAAAGGATGTGTTGCTCTAATTTATTTGCCTTTGGTTTTAGGTGCAACAGCATTTGTGTTGTCTCTGCTGGAGCCCAACCCAGATAAGAGACCAAGCGTTAGAGCCGCAATGGAGGAGAAGTGGATTAACGAGGGATATGCCAAGAAGCCCTTGCACACCCAGGCTCATAAAAACAGGTACAGGACAACTGAAAACATTTCTTTATTTCCCATAATAGGCTAAATATAGACTAGAGTTGTGTGCACAAAATATTCATCAAGATTTTACATTAACTCGCCTCAATTTATTCAGTCCACATCTGCTTCAGCAGTAGAAATCTGTAACTTAAGCATTCGCGTTTGTTCCAAAAGTGCTGACAGACAACGTTTTTTCAGCGATTATTATATAAAGGCCCAAAAAGGAGGGAGACGGAAATTGCAGAAGTTTTTTTTTTTAAACAAAATAAAAATGTTTGTGGTCAGCAGGGTAGCAACTTTGTTTTATTATAGCATGACTAAAAGGCTTTTAGCACTTTATGACACAGTGTGCAAATGCCATCAAGTAGGTCTCCTCCCAGCATAATGCATTTTCTCAAATCCACATTAAAGAAGCAGGAAGTTTTTCAAGGAAGTTTCAAGAACCGGAGGGCTTCATTTGTGGCTCGTTCCTCCAAACCCGATCACTTTAACATCTCTTCAGACTTGACTTTTTCAATCCGTATATCTTATCACACTCCAGGTTGTGTCCAGAGGATCTGAACTCCTCTGTGTTGACCTACATGACGGACACTCTGGGCTTCTCCCTCGCTGACATCACATACACGCTCACCAACAACCGGCCTTCTGCCATCATGGCCTGCTATCATCTGCTGCTCAACAAGCTCAGCAGGAGCCTGAAAGGAACCAAGGCCAACAAGGTTCTTGCATCTCATAATCAAAGCTTCCCACCTACAGAAAACAACAAAACTCATAGCAACACAACCATATTTTGATTGTTGACTTTAAGAATTTCCTTCAAAATGTTTAAATTCGCAGAAGGTAGAGAGCAGTAACTGGAGTCTACCAAGCAAGAGTACATGGAGAGAGAGGAATAATAACAAGCAAGCAAAGACTCAGCAACAGGTAAGGATGTCAGCAATATCTAACAACACAAATTAATTTTCTGGTCTTGTATCTGATTGCTGCTTGGTTTTTTATTTGTTTGTTTTAGAATGAGCCAACGTTTAAGCCATCCAGCAGGCCCCCGAGAACTCAGCAGATGGCTGAAGGTCAGAAGAAAGAAGATCTCCATCGAAAAGTCCATCTGGAGGATGCGGAGAACCATCCACCCTCTCCATCTCTACCTCGAATTCCTCACTGTGCTTCCCCCGGAATACCTCATCGTCTTCCATCGCTCACTCGCCTGTCTGCGGAGGATGGGGACACTGATGAGGAGATCACCATCACTGTGGACGCCCCAGAGATGCTTTTCCCTGAAGGTAAGCCAACAGGCTGGAAAATGCTTCATTTAGAGAACATGTAAACTGCACATAGAAAGATCTCAGCTGGGATTTAACCCAAATCTCTGTGGATTTAATGTTGGTTTTGTCTCTTGCATCTGTTGAAGTGTCTCTGTTTGGAGACAGGGATCTTGCACATCTTTCTCCTCCTAAAACTTCTGCATCCCAACTCTGTGACTCTGCACCTTCCCAAGTCCCTCTACCGGCTGAGCCAATCAGAGAGACCAGCATGTCGAGACCAACCCATCATGCAAACCTGCTCAGGACCACGCAGTCAGACGGGGCAGCAGACCCTGGATCCGACTGCTTTCAGGACATCCGCCACCCCGGTGAAAACTCTCATCACCTTAGCATTAATGAACGCCTGGAGAAGCTGCAGACGTTTTACACATCAGAGAAAAACAGCATTTCTCCCAAAATGCTCGTGGAGGCCGTTAATCATGCCTCAGATCGAGAAAACCTCATCGTCATGGAGAGGACTCTTACCTCACCCTCCATTCCATTGCCTCGCCTTCGGAATGTTGGGCTCAAAGCTGGGCAAGGCAACAAGATGGCATGGGTGGGATTGTCCCAGCCAGGACCTCCAGGTCTCCTGGTGAACAGATCCAAGCCTTCCACCTTCCCCTCACAACACACATTGGCCATTAAGAGCCTCAGGCAGGATAGAAGCAAGAAAAAAGACCTCGCTGCAACAGGAGTAGGAGGAGGACATGCAGGAGGATTGAATGGAGCCAAGAAGAACTCGGTTCAGCTGCGTTCATCTCTGCAGCGGAGGGTGGGCGACCTGAATCTGCCGCTACTTCCTGCAACTGTGCAGGGAAAGTCAGAGAAGAAGAACCACTATTGATACAAAAAATACACCATTGAAGTAATGTTGGTGGAAAGGGAACAAACCCGAGAGAACATGGGACAGTCTTGAAATTATTATTATGAATTATGTTATTAAGGTAAGATGGCTGCTATCATACAAAATATACATGAAGTAATATTCATGTACTGCTGTGCCAAAAACAGAAGTCCATGGCTATACATATTACTTGGGTTTTTAGGCTCCAGCCTGCTTACTGCAAACCACTTTTCTATGGAGATTTTCCTGAATGTCTGAATGTTCCTGTCTTATCACTATGTGAAGTGCACATACTTTTGTTTCTCCAACATGTTTATACTAATGTTAAAAGTCCAAGTAAAACAAATCCAAATTGAAACTTGTCTCTCTCAGGTCTCTCACCCCCCCTTTCCCAACAAATAATAGACCTGTTTGAAGGAAAAACATATTTGGCACATTACATTTCTCAACAGAAAACAATGTCACAGATTTATGCCCCAAAAAATATTTTAAAAAATTATGTTTCTTCATTCTTAAGAAAAATTTCCTTCAAACTTCCTCAGTTTCTGCACTCTTATGTCTGTCATTAATATTCAAATGTTCTGCCAAGAGCTGGAGGAATCTAGTTGCTATTTTGCAGCACCCTTTGTGGCGGCTCAATAATTTAACAGCTGTTAGTTGATACTGTCTGTCTGCCAGTCCGTGTGTGCAGGGTTGGCTATGACACAAGTTTCAAGTGTGGCCAATGAAGACAGACTCTATGCAGTGGTCTGGATCTATCGCATCCCATTTACCTCTGCGCACAAAATATTCACATAATATGTTACTGTATCAGACACCATATATACATTCACAGCTCACAATGAAAATACATTAAAAATGAAGATCCAGCCCAGTTGCTATTAGATGGGTGAGCGATATCCTCAGGATTTCCTAATATATTTTGTTTCTGAAGTTTGCGATGCGGCACATATCTCTAGTTCACCTTTGATCTACTCCTCAAAATGGTGCATGTATGCAAGAATTGGACGAACGTGATATGGAAATCTGATGAATAATCTATAGGATGTGTCCTCTGCCCTTACATTTGCACCCATGCATGCTACACTGAGCATTGTCACAGGTGGATTATATGTCTGTGACCTTAACACCAGATGGTGAATTAAAACATGATTACCAGGGGTTATTAGTGACGCAGTCAGTGCGGTGTTTAGTGCTCTTTCACCTTGTGTCCTGGCTGTGGTTTAAAGTCGTTCACAACTTTGTATGCATATGGCAAAGGCAACATTTTCGAATTAAACTTGTCATACCACCTAAAGGCACGACTCAATTGCAAACCAGTTTGTGCCTTACTTGGTAAAAGTGCCAGTTGAATGATGGGGAAAGCCAGGGTTCAAGTCTCAGAAGAGCCATGGAAATGTCCCAGGTTTTGGGCACACATCACACCCACAATGACTTTGTTCTTCTCATTCCAAAAGTTCTGTCCTCCAAGTCAGAAAATAGCTTTTATGAAGGAAAGACGGGACAAGTGTCTTACTTGGCAGCTCAGGAGATCTCTTTGCTTTACGCAGTCATCTACATAGTACTACCATATGAATCCAGCACCTTCTCGTTCCTCCATGTTTGCTTGGTAAGTGTTGCATAGAAAGGAAAGCGTTGCTCTTTAGGTGGCATTGTAGCTTAGCTGGTCAAAGTACTTGCCTCATAAACAGGAAATACTGGGTTCAAATCCCAGCAGTGTCTCTGTCCTTTTGCTACAAAAGTAACTGAAATGCCCTGAACCTTTGTCCATGCCTCACACCTGCAATGGCTTTGTCCTTCTCATTCTGAAAGTCCTGTCCTCCCAGGCAGAAAAGAGCTTTTCTGAAGGAAAGAGGAGACAAGTTCCTTTGCTGGCATTTTGGGAGATCACTTTGCTTTACACACTGGTACCACATGGATATGAATCCACGACCATCTATTTCCTCCATGTTTGCGTGGAAACTGTTGCATAGAAAGGAAAATTCTTAGCTTTCTGTGGCACTGTAGCTTAGCTGGTCAAAGTGCCTGTCTCGTAAACAGGAGAGCCTGGGTTCAAATCCCAGCAGTGCCTCTGTCCTTTTGCTACAAAAGCAACTGGAATGCCCTGAACCTTTGTCCATGACTCACACCTTCAATGGCTTTTGCCTTATACTGAAAGTCTTGTCTTGCAAGGCAGAAAATTGCCTTTGTGAAGGAAAGAGGTGACAATTTTCCTACCTGGGTGCTCAGGAGATCTCTTTGTTTTCCACACTCATCTTCATAGTAGTCCCACTTGGATATGAATCCATGACCTTCTATTTCCAACACATTTACTTGGAAACTGTTGCATGGAAAGGAAAACACACAAATTTTTATGGCACTGTAGCTTAGTTGGTCAAAGTACCTGTCTTGTAAACAGGAGAGCCTGGGTTCGAATCCCAGCAGTGCCTCTGTCCGAGAGCTACGAAAGCAACTGAAACTCACTGAGGTTTTGGCCATGCATCACACCTCCAATGGCTCTGTTCTTCTCATTCTGAAAGTTCTGTCCTCCCACCCACAAAACAGCTTTTATGAAGGAAAGACGGGACAAGTGTCTTACTTGGCAGCTCAGGAGATCTCTTTGCTTTACGCAGTCATCTACATAGTACTACCATATGAATCCAGCACCTTCTCGTTCCTCCATGTTTGCTTGGTAAGTGTTGCATAGAAAGGAAAGCTTGGCTCTTTAGGTGGCATTGTAGCTTAGCTGGTCAAAGTACTTGCCTCATAAACAGGAGATCCTGGGTTCAAATCCCAGCAGTGCCTCTGTGCTTTTGCTGCAATAATAACTGAAATTCTCTAGTTTTGGCAATGCATCACACCTGCAAAGGCTTTGTCTTTCTCATTCTGAAAGTTTTGTCCTCCCAGGCAGAAAATAGCTTTCATGAAGGAAGGAGGGAACTGGAAGTGACTGGAATGCCACCAATTAGTTAATTTGGTCCATGCACTATGATTTTTGCTTGAAACTGAGGTGTTAGGATCCAGCCCGGTCATCTTAAACATCTTTCACCAGGTTTGCTAAAAACACATTTTCCTCATGACAGTTCAGAAACGTGGTTGCATTACGACCCTGGAGGAGTGGGATTAGACATCCCTGGCATGGATTACTTTATACTCACCAAACACTTGATGACAGTAAAGAGGCACTTCTGGTAGTTGACCCTTAATCGACAGTTACCTCACATATTTGAGCTCTGTTGTCGTGGCACTGTAGCTTAGCTGGTCAAAGTGCCTGTCTAGTAAACAGGAGAGCCTGGGTTCAAATCCCAGCAGTGCCTCTGTCCTTTTGCTACAAAAGTAACTGAAATGCCCTGAACCTTTGTCCATGCCTCACACCTGCAATGGCTTTGTCCTTCTCATTCTGAAAGTCCTGTCCTCCCAGGCAGAAAAGAGCTTTTCTGAAGGAAAGAGGAGACAAGTTCCTTTGCTGGCATTTTGGGAGATCACTTTTCTTTACACACTGGTACCACATGGATATGAATCCACGACCATCTATTTCCTCCATGTTTGCATGGAAACTGTTGCATAGAAAGGAAAATTCTTAGCTTTCTGTGGCGCTGTAGCTTAGCTGGTCAAAGTGCCTGTCTAGTAAACAGGAGATCCTGGGTTCAAATCCCAGCAGTGCCTCTGTCCTTTTGCTACAAAAGCAACTGGAATCCCCTGAACCTTTGTCCATGACTCACACCTGCAATGGCTTTTGCCTTATACTGAAAGTCTTGTCTTCCAAGGCAGAAAATTGCCTTTATGAAGGAAAGAGGTGACAATTTTCCTACCTGGGTGCTCAGGAGATCTCTTTGTTTTCCACACTCATCTTCATAGTAGTTCCACTTGGATATGAATCCATGACCTTCTATTTCCAACACATTTACTTGGAAACTGTTGCATGGAAAGGAAAACACACAAATTTTTATGGCACTGTAGCTTAGTTGGTCAAAGTACCTGTCTTGTAAACAGGAGAGCCTGGGTTCGAATCCCAGCAGTGCCTCTGTCCGAGAGCTACGAAAGCAACTGAAACTCGCTGAGGTTTTGGCCATGCATCACACCTCCAATGACTCTGTTCTTCTCATTCTGAAAGTTCTGTCCTCCCACCCACAAAACAGCTTTTATGAAGGAAAGACGGGACAAGTGTCTTACTTGGCAGCTCAGGAGATCTCTTTGCTTTACGCAGTCATCTACATAGTACTACCATATGAATCCAGCACCTTCTCGTTCCTCCATGTTTGCTTGGTAAGTGTTGCATAGAAAGGAAAGCTTTGCTCTTTAGGTGGCATTGTAGCTTAGCTGGTCAAAGTACTTGCCTCATAAACAGGAGATCTTGGGTTCAAATCCCAGCAGTGCCTCTGTGCTTTTGCTGCAATAATAACTGAAATTCTCTAGTTTTGGCAATGCATCACACCTGCAAAGGCTTTGTCTTTCTCATTCTGAAAGTTTTGTCCTCCCAGGCAGAAAATAGCTTTCATGAAGGAAGGAGGGAACTGGAAGTGACTGGAATGCCACCAATTAGTTAATTTGGTCCATGCACTATGATTTTTGCTTGAAACTGAGGTGTTAGGATCCAGCCCGGTCATCTTAAACATCTTTCGCCAGGTTTGCTAAAAACACATTTTCCTCATGACAGTTCACAAACGTGGTTGCATTACGACCCTGGAGGAGTGGGATTAGACATCCCTGGCATGGATTACTTTATACTCACCAAACTCTTGATGACAGTAAAGAGGCACTTCTGGTAGTTGACCCTTAATCGACAGTTACCTCACATATTTGAGCTCTGTTGTCGTGGCACTGTAGCTTAGCTGGTCAAAGTGCCTGTCTAGTAAACAGGAGAGCCTGGGTTCAAATCCCAGCAGTGCCTCTGTCCTTTTGCTACAAAAGTAACTGAAATGCCCTGAACCTTTGTCCATGACTCACGCCTGCAATGGCTTTTGCCTTATACTGAAAGTCTTGTCTTCCAAGGCAGAAAATTGCCTTTATGAAGGAAAGAGGTGACAATTTTCCTACCTGGGTGCTCAGGAGATCTCTTTGTTTTCCACACTCATCTTCATAGTAGTTCCACTTGGATATGAATCCATGACCTTCTATTTCCAACACATTTACTTGGAAACTGTTGCATGGAAAGGAAAACACACAAATTTTTATGGCCCTGTAGCTTAGTTGGTCAAAGTACCTGTCTTGTAAACAGGAGAGCCTGGGTTCGAATCCCAGCAGTGCCTCTGTCCGAGAGCTACGAAAGCAACTGAAACTCGCTGAGGTTTTGGCCATGCATCACACCTCCAATGACTCTGTTCTTCTCATTCTGAAAGTTCTGTCCTCCCACCCACAAAACAGCTTTTATGAAGGAAAGACGGGACAAGTGTCTTACTTGGCAGCTCAGGAGATCTCTTTGCTTTACGCAGTCATCTACATAGTACTACCATATGAATCCAGCACCTTCTCGTTCCTCCATGTTTGCTTGGTAAGTGTTGCATAGAAAGGAAAGCTTTGCTCTTTAGGTGGCATTGTAGCTTAGCTGGTCAAAGTACTTGCCTCATAAACAGGAGATCCTGGGTTCAAATCCCAGCAGTGCCTCCGTGCTTTTGCTGCAATAATAACTGAAATTCTCTAGTTTTGGCAATGCATCACACCTGCAAAGGCTTTGTCTTTCTCATTCTGAAAGTTTTGTCCTCCCAGGCAGAAAATAGCTTTCATGAAGGAAGGAGGGAACTGGAAGTGACTGGAATGCCACCAATTAGTTAATTTGGTCCATGCACTATGATTTTTGCTTGAAACTGAGGTGTTAGGATCCAGCCCGGTCATCTTAAACATCTTTCACCAGGTTTGCTAAAAACACATTTTCCTCATGACAGTTCAGAAACGTGGTTGCATTACGACCCTGGAGGAGTGGGATTAGACATCCCTGGCATGGATTACTTTATACTCACCAAACTCTTGATGACAGTAAAGAGGCACTTCTGGTAGTTGACCCTTAATCGACAGTTACCTCACATATTTGAGCTCTGTTGTCGTGGCACTGTAGCTTAGCTGGTCAAAGTGCCTGTCTAGTAAACAGGAGAGCCTGGGTTCAAATCCCAGCAGTGCCTCTGTCCTTTTGCTACAAAAGTAACTGAAATGCCCTGAACCTTTGTCCATGCCTCACACCTGCAATGGCTTTGTCCTTCTCATTCTGAAAGTCCTGTCCTCCCAGGCAGAAAAGAGCTTTTCTGAAGGAAAGAGGAGACAAGTTCCTTTGCCGGCATTTTGGCAGATCACTTTGCTTTACACACTGGTACCACATGGATATGAATCCACGACCATCTATTTCCTCCATGTTTGCGTGGAAACTTTTGCATAGAAAGGAAAATTCTTAGTTTTCTGTGGCGCTGTAGCTTAGCTGGTCAAAGTGCCTGTCTCGTAAACAGGAGAGCCTGGGTTCAAATCCCAGCAGTGCCTCTGTCCTTTTGCTACAAAAGCAACTGAAATGCCCTGAACCTTTGTCCATGACTCACGCCTGCAATGGCTTTTGCCTTATACTGAAAGTCTTGTCTTCCAAGGCAGAAAAT
The DNA here is from genome assembly GCF_901000725.2 of Takifugu rubripes. Taxonomy (NCBI): domain Eukaryota; kingdom Metazoa; phylum Chordata; class Actinopteri; order Tetraodontiformes; family Tetraodontidae; genus Takifugu; species Takifugu rubripes. Next base: position 5,406,266 of record NC_042300.1, on the reverse strand, counting down.
TGCCTTTATGAAGGAAAGAGGTGACAATTTTCCTACCTGGGTGCTCAGGAGATCTCTTTGTTTTCCACACTCATCTTCATAGTAGTTCCACTTGGATATGAATCCATGACCTTCTATTTCCAACACATTTACTTGGAAACTGTTGCATGGAAAGGAAAACACTCAAATTTTTATGGCGCTGTAGCTTAGTTGGTCAAAGTGCCTGTCTTGTAAACAGGAGAGCCTGGGTTCGAATCCCAGCAGTGCCTCTGTCCGAGAGCTACAAAAGCAACTGAAACTCGCTGAGGTTTTGGCCATGCATCACACGTCCAATGGCTTTGTTCTTCTCATTCTGAAAGTTCTGTCCTCCCACCCACAAAACAGCTTTTATGAAGGAAAGACGGGACAAGTGTCTTACTTGGCAGCTCAGGAGATCTCTTTGCTTTACGCAGTCATCTACATAGTACTACCATATGAATCCAGCACCTTCTCGTTCCTCCATGTTTGCTTGGTAAGTGTTGCATAGAAAGGAAAGCTTTGCTCTTTAGGTGGCATTGTAGCTTAGCTGGTCAAAGTACTTGCCTCATAAACAGGAGATCTTGGGTTCAAATCCCAGCAGTGCCTCTGTGCTTTTGCTGCAATAATAACTGAAATTCTCTAGTTTTGGCAATGCATCACACCTGCAAAGGCTTTGTCTTTCTCATTCTGAAAGTTTTGTCCTCCCAGGCAGAAAATAGCTTTCATGAAGGAAGGAGGGAACTGGAAGTGACTGGAATGCCACCAATTAGTTAATTTGGTCCATGCACTATGATTTTTGCTTGAAACTGAGGTGTTAGGATCCAGCCCGGTCATCTTAAACATCTTTCACCAGGTTTGCTAAAAACACATTTTCCTCATGACAGTTCAGAAACGTGGTTGCATTACGACCCTGGAGGAGTGGGATTAGACATCCCTGGCATGGATTACTTTATACTCACCAAACTCTTGATGACAGTAAAGAGGCACTTCTGGTAGTTGACCCTTAATCGACAGTTACCTCACATATTTGAGCTCTGTTGTCGTGGCACTGTAGCTTAGCTGGTCAAAGTGCCTGTCTAGTAAACAGGAGAGCCTGGGTTCAAATCCTAGCAGTGCCTCTGTCCTTTTGCTACAAAAGTAACTGAAATGCCCTGAACCTTTGTCCATGCCTCACACCTGCAATGGCTTTTGCCTTCTCATTCTGAAAGTCCTGTCCTCCCAGGCAGAAAAGAGCTTTTCTGAAGGAAAGAAGAGACAAGTTCCTTTGCTGGCATTTTGGGAGATCACTTTTCTTTACACACTGGTACCACATGGATATGAATCCACGACCATCTATTGCCTCCATGTTTGCGTGGAAACTGTTGCATAGAAAGGAAAATTCTTAGTTTTCTGTGGCGCTGTAGCTTAGCTGGTTAAAGTGCCTGTCTCGTAAACAGGAGAGCCTGGGTTCAAATCCCAGCAGTGCCTCTGTCCTTCTGCTACAAAAGCAACTGAAATGCCCTGAACCTTTGTCCATGACTCACGCCTGCAATGGCTTTTGCCTTATACTGAAAGTCTTGTCTTCCAAGGCAGAAAATTGCCTTTATGAAGGAAAGAGGTGACAATTTTCCTACCTGGGTGCTCAGGAGATCTCTTTGTTTTCCACACTCATCTTCATAGTAGTTCCACTTGGATATGAATCCATGACCTTCTATTTCCAACACATTTACTTGGAAACTGTTGCATGGAAAGGAAAACACTCAAATTTTTATGGCACTGTAGCTTAGTTGGTCAAAGTACCTGTCTTGTAAACAGGAGAGCCTGGGTTCGAATCCCAGCAGTGCCTCTGTCCGAGAGCTACAAAAGCAACTGAAACTCACTGAGGTTTTGGCCATGCATCACACCTCCAATGGCTTTGTTCTTCTCATTCTGAAAGTTCTGTCCTCCCACCCACAAAACAGCTTTTATGAAGGAAAGACGGGACAAGTGTCTTAATTGGCAGCTCAGGAGATCTCTTTGCTTTACGCAGTCATCTACATAGTACTACCATATGAATCCAGCACCTTCTCGTTCCTCCATGTTTGCTTGGTAAGTGTTGCATAGAAAGGAAAGCTTTGTTCTTTAGGTGGCATTGTAGCTTAGCTGGTCAAAGTACCTGCCTCATAAACAGGAGATCCTGGGTTCAAATCCCAGCAGTGCCTCTATGCTCTTGCTGCAATAACACCTGAAATTCTCTAGTTTTGGCAATGCATCACACCTGCAAAGGCTTTGTCTTTCTCATTCTGAAAGTTTTGTCCTCCCAGGCAGAAAATAGCTTTCATGAAGGAAAGAGGGAACTGGAAGTGACTGGAATGCCACCAATTAGTTAATTTGGTCCATGCACTATGATTTTTGCTTGAAACAGGTTTTCACCAGGTTTGCTAAAAGCATATTTTCCTCATGACAGTAAAGAGACACTTCTTGGATTTGACCCTTAATCAACGGTTATCTCACACATTATAATTGATTTTTGTGAAATTAGCTAGATTCAAACCCAAAAACTAAAACTTTTATCAGGTGTATTGTGGATGCATGATTGTGACATCATCGGATGGATTTCGTTTTAATAGCCAAGCTAACAACTGTGGATGGATTGACCCTTTGTGTTGTGCTTTTCAAAGCGCAACAGGGGGATTAAGAGCAGAAACAAAAACTGCCCCCCCCCCCCCCCCCCCTTCCAGTAGAAGTGAAAAGGCATTTTCCTATTTTGTTATAATGTGTTATAAGTGGCAGAAATTTCAGCCAAACACATCTTTGCATCTGGATGTTATAGTTGAAGTGGTTGTCGCCTGATGTGGATTGTGTTCCTGAATCAATGGATTCAGAGAGGAATCACTGAGCTCAGTCGTGTGTTCATGTCAGTCTGGGTCAACCTGTCTTCTTACGTGTCTGGTTTCTAATGATGGTCATCCATTATTGAGTTTTACCTTGCAGGGGAGCCAGTCCAGGGTGGTACTGTGGTTAACTAGTCTCCAGGTGATGACCATGACAGCCATTGTGTGGGTGTATGGGTGTGTGTGTCTGCGAGTCACCAGGGTCAGCGGTACACAAAGTGTCTGGCACCACGGGGCAGCAACCTGAGCCATTTAGTTGATACCATCTCTGATTACCTGCCACTTAGGATCAACACCAGTCAATTCCATAAAAGAAGACCTGATCAGAGTGACATGGTCATGTCAGCCTAAAACAATGAGCTCAATGGATTATTCAGATAAAAGTTGAACTATTAATGTTGTTAAAATGTTTCACAACCATCTTTTTTTCTTGAGGTTAAGAAAACACTTCCAGGCCGATGGATGCATCTATTGCCAGACAATTATCAGACCTGGCCTGCTCCCAGCTCATTGTTTGGATGAACCACTGATTAGAATCACATTGCTGGTTGAAAAAGATCCAGCTAAGATATAAGATTGTCGCAATCAGTTGCCAGGACTCAGCACTTTGGCCTTTCACAATCGAGGACCTGATCGAAGACAGACCTGCTGGGCCTTTATACATGCGTTTACTTTCCTTTGATGTAAGCAGGCTGTTTTTAGAGATTACTTTAAAGTTGCTACTTCAATACTTCCTCAACCTTTTGTGTATTGACAGCTAGTTTAAGATATTCTTAAAGCGCAACATTTTAAAAGCACATTAAAGGATTGTTATTAATGTAGCCTGTGATTTGAACCAAAGCCACCCAAGATGCAAAGTTCAGCACGTGTTTTACGATGTCAAACTTAAAACAAGGCCAGCCGGTTTCAGTATAATTAATCTCAAATGTAAATTTGTGTGTTCGATTACCAAATGTTTTATCAGTGATCAGCGCAGAAGCATACAAAATAAGAAAGCAAAGGTTTGCGCTGCCCCGCCATCTGTTGGGAGATCTCCGTGGTGCAGAGTTCAGAATGATCCTCTTCTCTTCAATACAATTCTGAGCTTCTTTATACAACTTCTAACGCAACTGACAGGAGATATTGTATGACCTCTTGGTTTTCAGGGTTGTAAACATTGTTGCATTCAAGAAAATTCTTAGAAACGCGTGTAAAACCTTTGCGAAAGGATTTACTGCGCCGTCAGTCCACCCTGTTATATGCTGCCCCCTTGTGGTCACAAGAGACTTGTCAGTTGAAACAGCAAAACGAAATTTAAGATTATATATATATAATCTTAAATATCGTTTTTATTTTAATTTATTTTATATTTATTTTAATTCTTGTATGAACAGTCTGCTCTTTCATTGGTTAACAACATCAAAATAATCCACAAAGAAGCCCTGGATGGTTACCAGAGATTACCTATACTACTTGAACAAACTGGATTGCTGGGAAGAAGATGATCGTTTTCAGAGCGTCAATAGAGATGAGGTGCATGCAAATGAAAATAACCTCGCAATTCAACAAGATTTCGTAAAAACATTTCAAAAAAAGGAACTTGTTTTACACTTTGTTTTGAGATGTTGATGGGGTTTTTTTTTTAGATGGTGCAGTTGCTCTTGAGCAATTTCTGATCAAACAACACCTAGAATATGTTGTAGGCATTCTGATTTCAGAGGGAATGCTGGAGTGGACGCAAAGAACACCAATGACTGGAATCAACCTCAGGCCTGAAAAGCTACCTGCACTGTGATTACACGTACAAAAAAAAAGAAAAAAAATCAAAAGAAATAATATACACATTGTATTTACACCGATATTCACACACATTAATCTCAGAGCTCCACACAAACATACACAGTGCACGTAACCACCAGAAATTCCAGTAAGCCGTTTTCGCATCATGACAACCTACCAAATTCATAGATGTAGGGCTTTGTTAAGTGTGTGTCAAATTAAATATGAGCTATAATAATGTGCTTGAAGCTGTATCTATACAAGGTTTGCCTAAATCCAGTAAAGACTCGGTTACTCCGTTAGACTTTAGCAGCAGATTTCTAGAATTTGCTTCTCCCAGTCATTCCAGTACGGCAGCAACAGTAATTCACAGATTAATCTCAAAAATATCTTCTAAAGTAGTAAAATGATTTTCAAAAATCCATCTATACCTTTAGAAGCCACGTGTTTTTGATGCAATATTCAGACTTCCTGTCCAGTCAGACAAACATTTACATTCAAGCTATTTAAGACACTGGATGAGAGGGTTGACAGAATCCATCTAAGAGTGCTGCATCAGTGGGTTCAGACCGCCAATTCCTCAATGTTCTACCCTCATGAATATTTACCCACAGCAAAAGCACAAAGACTGATTTTGTGCTGCAACAAGAAGACAATGATGGATTTCTAGGAGTGAAAACAGAAGAATCCCAAAACAGTGAGCCCAGTCTGCAGCCCCCAATTAAGCGTCACCATGTACAAACTTGAATGAAAAAAAAATAAAAATACAGTGATTAATGAGGTTTAACAGAAGGTAGCGTTTGTGGCGTTGGCGCTTGTTCCCTCAGAGTGAGCCCGCTCCATTCATGGTTTTTGAACACACTCTTCATTCAAGCTCTGCACAACTTAACCACCGTTGCCTCGGAAACAGACACGAAAAGAAAGAAAACAATCTATAAAATTAGAATAATGATTAAAAACGAACGAATCAGCATGAAGACACAACACCTCACAGGGAGAGGGTGGGTAGAGGTCAATGCCCGGAGGTCAAAGTGGAGGGTTGAGAAGGTCAAAGGTCACCTTGGTCAATCCCATTTACTTTTGTCAGCGTGGATATAATTACAGGAATTACTATACAAGGTTTCGCAAGACAAAAATCTCTTTTCTTACAAGGATTCATTTGAGTTTAAAAATAAAATGCCCCGAAACCCATACACACAACACATACAGTATATATTTATAATTATTAACATTTAGTTCTGATGACCAATCCTTTAAGCTGTGGAGATATTGTCCAACCACAATATAAAGGCTTTGGCATAAATCAAATTGGAGATGTTATTAATATTATAAAATTTAAATGGCATTTCCCAAAGGCATGAGATACATTCCTAACACTGTGTTTTTGTGTGTCAGAGAAATACCTGCCACATTCTGTGTTTCAGCAGAATATTGTACGTCCGTGTGTGTTTTAATGTACAGTATGTGCTTGCGTTGCTCCTGTCCCAAAAAGGAAGCACATTTCCGTAGGAAACAACCGTGCCTCAATGGTTCTACTTTCCGCCGTTTTCCAATAACGGGAGCCAGAGCCCCTGGGTGGGCCCAGCCCATCTCAATGACCAGCGCCCGCTTGGATGATGCACGCTGCATGTGTGTGTGTGTGTGTGTGTGTGTATGCATCTGTGTTTTCGGGGACTGGGGAAAAAGGCCCATAGATCATTGCACTTGCGATGTCCTCGTGGATCAAGAGACAGGATGTGGTTTCCCTGGAGATGAGTGTGAAGTGTCGATAAGCCAAGGATGGGGGCCTAGACCTCCGCTTCTGTCAAGCCGATTCGTTCCTCTTCCTGTCAGTCTGCGTTGGGCTTTTTCAGGGAGAAGGCCTTGATGTTGAAGTGGTTGCTGAGCTGTTGGACCTGGAAAATGGATCATATTTCAAAGAGCTGAAACACTGATTAGTGACTTCAGAGCAGAGTGTGTTCTTACCACCGACACTCCGTAGTGTATGTGTGCTAGTATGACAGCGATTGTCCACACATACAGCAGCATGGTCTCATTTGCAACCACCCCGGTCACAGCTAATAATACCACCAGGGCCATGGGCAGCAAGAGCCAGTTCAGTGGCTGACAACGCGTGTTGCTCATCTGGCACACAATGAGTTTACACTGAAAGATAAATGCAGATGCAGATGAATAGTAGCACATTCAAAGTTTGATGCAAGACTGAAAAATCACCAGACGCTCACCGTGACATTTGCAAAGGCCGTCCCCACCATGAGGTAGAAGATCCTGGGCTGCACCTCTAGAATGTTGGAAGGAGAGAACACGACCCAGGTAGTAGACAAAACAAAGAAGAGGACAGGAGAAAGGAAAGGCAGGAAAGCTTCGTAAAAGCTGTCGTGTTTCAGCGAGTTACTGCGGTGAGCTCTGTGATGGAGAAGAAAACATAAGAGTGATGGAGGGCAAACACGCACATACGAAAACAATGAACTCTTAACTTACTTTAGGACATTGTAGAGGCTCATTGGCAGAGTCACAGTGAAGGAACAGGCTGGAAACCAAAAGATGTGTTAAACAATTGTGAATGGCTACACATGTGCGTACACATGATCAACTTACCGATGATCATAAAGGTGAAAATGTCTCTGTACAGCAAGTGCCACAGGATTGGCTGGTACCACGTTTCCACGCCAACCACAGCAGTCACCAAGTAAACAAGGGAGATGGTCTGGAAGCGGAAAAGACCCAGCGATCATCACTGACTCTACTAATCCATTTACATCCAAGCAACCTCCACCTCTCCCAGCTGATGATGCTTTACTACACTTTAAGTATTTCCCATCTTTGACACAATAGATTGTCAAAAAAGCTGCATAACAATGAAATAACCCACATTCCAAGCAACCAAACTGCCTGTTTACATCCCTTCCATATGCATGGACTTAGAAACCCAACTGCTTTAATGTTACTAACAATTATAGTGATTCAAACTTTACTCAGCGATTGTAGTGCTATAGTGCTTGTTTGGTGGTAGAGGTCATGTTTGTGTGCATCCTCACCACTTGGCTGATATCGTATCCCCATGGCAAAAACAAGATGCCGGTGTTGTACTTCTCCCAGTGAGACAGAATGAAAGAGAATAGCACCACCCACAGGATGTAGTACAGCGTGGCGACGCCCACTCCGCTTTCCCCTCGACCAAATATGGAGTAGACGGTGGCCACAAAAAAGATGCAGGCCCAACTGTCCAGGCCGTGGTCGAAGAGCTCCCCCAGTGGGGTGGAGGAGTTGGTTCGACGAGCTTGTTTACCATCAACGCCGTCTGCGAACAGCAGAAAATTAAGTCACTACATAAAGTTTCTGTTTATGCATAAGAGACTTTAAGGTGTTTCATTTCCTCTCAGTTGTTGCCCAAACTCATAATTGGTTAGCAAGAATTCCCCTCAGTCATGTTTATGGACATATACAAACAGGAAATTGATGGCAGTATACAGTATATAGAGCATGTAATTAAAGCATTAAAGCCTCATATGGAATATTAGATTATGCACCAACATTCTGACAACACGACTGTGACCCAGTCTAGGTGATGGGTGGGATGGCTGTGTGCTTCATCTGTTTACACACTTAATCCATCCTGACAGTCCGGTAAAAGCAGTCAAGGAGTCTTTGATTTTGATTTCTTATGTAAACACAGGGGCCTGTTACTTCAATGAGTGCATGTGATTTCCCTCTTGAAGCTTCAGTAAATTGGGAGGAATTTACCCCCTGAACCCCTTGAAAAGACAACACACACAGCCTGTAGGGGTGAGGACTCACCGAGTGTGTAGGCCAGGAAGTTGAAGATCCCAGCAGCAACCCAGACCCAACTAGGCACGTGTTCATGTCCTGCAGCTGAGACACACATAATGTAAATATACAGCACCACATATGGCTCTGCAGACCAGGATAAAACTAAAAAGCCTTTATTCCTTGGTTAGGATGTTTTCATTTATTACACAGAAAACCAGCAGTTTGCATAAAAAACATGATGTCCTGATGACCATGTGATCCTCATATCAGCATTTCCATCATACTTAACATCAAAATAGATCAAATTTCATCTGAAGGGCAGAACAAAAGGACAAAAAAGACCTGACTGAAAGACAGCAATAATATGAAAAGACAAGGCTGGTGCCATGTAGCTGTCTGTGGGTGCAGACACATGAACCATGAAGGGAGCAGTAAAATAAAGGACAGAAAAGTCTTTATTCTAAAAACGTTTTGCATGTTTTAGGCAGTAATGAGTAAGTCATTACCCTGAATGGACTTTACCTTATATGCATGGAAAACTTTTGCAGGTAGTTTGAATCCATAGTGAAGATTGTGGCCAATTTATTGCACGCAGAAAAAGGAGATAAGTAATATAACATACCTGAGGCAGTGAAGTCGAAATCAAAGAACGCCAACATGAGGAAATTCAATACAAGAAACATAAATCCTGTAAATGTTATAAGATTTGGTGCCAGCCATGTTGGTAAAAACTGTGAACAAGGAGAAACAAAACTATTGTAAGATATCATCTTAATGCCATTTGACAGTTGCTATTAATTAGATTATAATTACTGTGTGGAACTCTGAGGAAAACCAGGAATATTTGACTTTATACATTCTTTCATGTTTCTCACCTTGACAACAAAGTTCCAAAAAGGGTGCATAACATAGACGGACAGTGGATTCGTGTCGACTGCACTGTACTGCAGAGAGACACAAGTCAACGGTTAAATGTAAGACAACTCTTTTTGTGGGTGGGTGAACATTCTGGAAACACTCAAATACTGACTCATTCATCTCCCGTCAAGCCCAATTCCCCTGTTAAATCTTTGAATGATTGGAATTCTCTGTTTTTTGCAGTCCTCCATAAGACAACATGTTCTTTGTATCAATGCTGTCACATTTCATTGAGATCATTAACTAGAATTCACGGTCATGATGACAGGCAGAATGAGTTGCTTTAGTTTCCTAAATGATTCTATTCAATGATACGCCGACTGCAAAAACTTTTATTCATTTCACTATCAGTTCTAGGTAATATTCGACGTTTTTCTCATAACGGTGAATCGAAAGTAACGTTTCTGGGTTGATTTACCCATGTGTATTTTTACTACACAAAAAGCAAACACTAATTTCAAAGGTCTCTAGTACTAGAAATAAACAGCGAGTTAATAATTAGTAGATTTGCAACACGTAAAGCAGACATAACCCATAGGTTACTACTGGTGTAAATAATAAACAGCCTTACTCGATTCGTGCGGGCAGATGTGTAGATCTATTTGAACACTGGGTGTGACTGTAGTTTTATTTGCCAAAAAGGGGTATTTCTTTATTTTCCACTGCCAAATTAGACAGCATTCTCCGTTAGATCAGACAATGCAGGCGCAAAAACCAGGGACGCGGATGCGGGTAGTGACAGTTAGCCAAGTGGACACTGCAAGATCAAGGGCTAGCTGCTAGCATAGCAATTTATGGGACTCCTTACCTTGTATTTATCGAAGCCTGCAAGCTGCTCCTGAGTGACATATTCGTAGAGAGCCATGATTTAACACCCTGGCTCCACAGTAAAATAAATGTCTTCACTTGGCAATGAAAATCGCCAACGTTAGCTGCCAATTCGAAGCACCATGGAGCTTGGCAGCAGTTATTTCACGCCGGTTGAGGGTGAAGTGATGTCATGTCGTAAAAATCGGGCCACTCCTATGGAGGGTACATATTTGGCTGATCAACTCACGACTCCCCCTATGGGTTGGGAGGATTTACAAATATCATCGTCTATTTCATATCAAATATATGGCTTTGACATGAAAGTTTTGTTTTAAAAAAAAAAAAATAATACATTTGATATAACATTCTAATAATATAGATCCTGCTACAATCCCGCTACTAATGTATTATTAAGTACAAATTACATTTCCAATGAATACCTCACCCACGTATTATTAATTCTCTGGAGTTTCCTTAAAATCCGTTTCTATAAGGCGCACCTAAACGTGACGTGGTCTTCCGCTCAAACCGGATGCGAGGATAGACTCGATTGCTGTGTAGCTGCTGCAGTTCTGCTCGAATCGGGAAGGAAAGAAAAACTTAATTGAAGGAATAACGTAAGTACTGCCGATTATCACACGACAATGCAGTAGATTGGATTTGGGATGTTTTGTAAATGTTTATATATTGCGTTCCCAGTCGACAAATATTGCTTACTTTTAGTTTTGTAAATGAGTTAGCTTTAGCCAGAATGCTAACGTGCAGTTGTCCACTCATCAGGATTTATCACTTTATTCCTAAGATAAACAATCATTTTATTTATGTATATAAAAGAATACTGGTTCGTTTTAAGACATATTCGCCAATGGTTCCAAATATCAAAAAGTACTGTGAATAATCCTATTCAACCTGTAATTTGCATGAGGGAAATGACTAGTAAAATATACCGTTCCTTAGACAATCAACACAGGTCATTTAAATCCAGATATGACTTGTTTTTCCTTACAATCAAGACACTCTTCCCAAAATGCTCTCCTTTGAGCCTAATTTCCTCCCTTTTGCAGGATGGTGACAGACGTGCAGCTGGCCATTTTTGCCAACATGCTTGGTGTGTCATTATTCCTGCTGGTGGTTTTATATCATTATGTTGCTGTCAACAACCCCAAGAAGCAGGAATGATGTGTGCCAGTATATTTGAAGAAGTGAGTGTGTGCAAATTCTTTACACCTTTGTCAATCATGGATCACTGTTACAGCAGTGATTTATGGCCTCCCTGTCATGTTAATCTGTAGTTTAGTCAAGTTTTAGTGAATAGCTGTTTATGATCTGTCAACAAGTTACCAATATTACATGTCCTTAATGTGAGTCAGTGGTTGATATCCATAGTACACTATAATTTGTAAACTTGTATTCCTCTCAACAGGTGAGATGGGACACCCACCTCCTTGGAAACAACAACCCCCCTCTTCCCACCCTCATCTCATTTTAAGAGATGAATTTCTTTGCACAATTGCACAGTACAGGGTTGTTGTTTTTTTTTTTTTTACTAAAATGTACATTTTGCATGAATCATTTCCAATTTAAAGTAAAATAGTTCATGCACACTACAAACATTGGGTATGCATTGTTTTATTGCAAAAGAAATTTATTTTCACGTCTTATTTGTTGATCAAGTTTGATTCCAGTTTCAACACAGTCTTGTATTACTCACAGTATGATTTGGTACAGGGTTAAATATGTGACTATACACAAAAATACTCCTGTAGTTTTTCCCGACACATACAAATATATTGATAAGAGTATAATCTCCTTGAGCATAAAGATCTCTAGGAATGTGACAATTTCACAACACAGCTGTCAATTAAAGTATCAAACCTTGTATTTTTTTGCAGAAAAGTATCATATAAACATGACGACTCCCAATAATCATTGGATTTTAAGCACACGTATGTGCTACAGTATAAATGTGACATCTTACAAGAAACACGCACGATTTTGTGATACTGTGTTAGGATCACTGAGCCCATTCTGAAGCACGTTTTCTAAAAACTACATTGTTTACACACTTTAATCGAGAACATATTAAGACCACTTGACTATATTACATAAACTGTCACAAAAAGGCAGAATACTCAAAATGTGGGTTCATATTTGAACACCTATATTAGCCATAGGCTGAGTTTCTTTTTATCAGAAAGGATAAAGATGTCTGATAAAAAAAACTCGAGCTATATTGAATACAATGAATGTACATGTAATATATGATACATGACCCTCATACCTGGACATTGAGAAGTGTCAAAATTGAGGTGAAAGATTTAAAACTGCAAATGTATTATATATATAAAAGGGGAAAAGTACGTGAAGTGTGTACAGTTCTCATATTGTAGTGCTCACATCTGTAACTGGCAGTGAGTTTAACATATTAAGGTGCTGATGTGCTGATTAGTCTGAGAAAATCAACCCTTTCATTGGCTCAAAGTCAAAATCATATTTGTGCAAAATGGTCAGAGTGCAGTTATGAACAGCAAAAGAAAATGACAACAGTAACAGATAAATGTCTGTAGATATTTCAAGTTTCTAGATTCAGTCAGGTTGTACTGCACCACCTCTGGGGTGTTAATGAGCAAGGCACTTCACCACCTGCTCACGCAAAGATTCTCCTTAATAAAGTTGGCTGTAAATGCCGCAGATCAGTTAAATAATGCCGAGAAAGTATTGCACATAAAATAACTCATTCATTAAAATAACAAAAAACTAATTGCTTTAAATTATTACAAAATGGCGAATTAATACACATCTGATGTAGTTCTTATGCTTCTCCACGGAGAGTCGCTGTTTCACACATGTCAACGGTCTCAGAGCGGCGAAACTGGGCTTTCATCCACCTGGAGAAAAAAAAAAAAGAGACATTTCATTTGAAATAAAATAATTTCATCATAGTTTAAAATGTTCTTCATCTGATTACCTTTTGCAGAGAATCCTCTGTCTCTGCTACAGGTTCTATTATTGTATTTTCTTCAAAACTCAGACTTTTATTGGTGCTTTTCTTCAGAGCTTTAGAGGGTAATTGTATAGTACCTTCTTTTCCTGATACCCCTGTTGATAGGAATAAAATTGTCAGCTTTGCGTACTTAATTTCTGGTGAAATATAGACAGGGAATTCCAAAATCAGAAAATCTAAAATGGCTACTACAACTGTTAAAGGAAAAGTAAACTGTTATATTTACAAAACCTATTTACCTCTATAGTTTACAGAAAAACAGTTCATTTAAAATATTTTTTGTTGAAATATACATATTAAATTCAACACATTATAAAACAGTTATTGGTAAGATTGTATAAGTGCACTTTTACATGCCTGACAGCGACAGATGTCGATGGAGGCCCGGCCTCAACAGCTTCCACACCTTTACTCTGGCCAGCTCATCTTTATCTGTGGATGAGGCTGTTTTAGCGCCCGTGGGGGATGGTTTACTGTCGCGACTAGGAGGGGTCTCCATCAAGCTCATCCGCCGGATAGGGATGCGGCTCACCTGTGGCCGCAGCTCACACCTTGACATGGAACATAGGTAAATTTTAGCCATCACACATCATTATATTAGAGTGGGAATAAGGTCAAATCCTACATTTAGATTTTACTTAGATTAAGTAAAGTAGTTCAATTAGACTCACTTGCTAAATTTGATAGAAGAGAGGATGTGATCAGTTACCAAGTCTTTACCAGCCTAGATGGAGTAAGGCAAACTTTATTTACTCATTAAATGTTGCATCTGTGTAAATATAGAAGGGATTGTGTTCTTCACTAGGAAGGCTAAGCTTACCTCTTTATGGGCTTCTGTGGGACGATGGGAGGTTGGAAGAGTTCGGCTTATTCTCCCCACATGAACAGGACGCATTTTGGACCAAGTGGAACTGTTACCACCAGCGTTTAAGTCTGGGCAGCTGTTGCCTGTTGAACAAAAGAAGGGATGTAAACACGAGGACGGAAAGACAGGAGAAAAAAATTCTACTGCATCATGTCAGTGATAATAAATGGATTCCTTACAGCAAAGAGAGAAATGAGTCACCACAAATGGTACAATAAGTGCTCCACCAAGCAGCGTGTTTTATTCAAGAGATTAAACAGAGACAAGTTTGAGGAACAGCTGCACAGACAAACACTGAGTGGTATAGAAGGTTAGCACCACATTGAAATAAACACACTGAAGCCCTAGTTAAATCTGGTTTGGATTTATACACTGATCAGCCACAATGTGGAAAACATCAATTTCATCCAGGCGCACAACCACAGTGCAAATCCCCTAATAGTGTCGCCGCCTCATCATGGACTATATAACAACAAAGGCGACCTAACGGGATAAAAGTCGTTTGTCGTAGTGTGGCTGATCACTGTTTGTGCACTATTTAACACATCAGGGAAAAAAGAACATAAAGGTTCACAGTGAAAGGAGAATCAAACTTCTGGAGTCTTGTTTTCTCATCTTTTCAGTTCACGAACCTGAAGGTCAAGTCACGCATAAGCCATCAACTCATCAAATAAAATGTACATACATAACATAATCTCAAGGCATTGTAAAGAAACGACTGATAGCTAAGAAGGCAGGATGAAGATCTAACACTATAGGAAGGCACAGGAACTACAAAGTTGCACAGGAACTACAACAAGAGAAAGAGCAACAACAAATTGGGCTCATCTGCCTGCTGCTCTGGTCCCAAAACACCCTCAAATGCTCAAAAAGAGTTGAGAGCTTTTGTGATGTTTACATTTATACACCAAGACAACACACGTTTACACATCTCTTACCCATATAAATGCATCAACTTAAAGTGACCGGAGTCATCCAGATGGCCAGTGGTTTGGTCAGATATTGCTTGTCGACAAACTTAAATTTGAAATAAAATTAAATGTTAAAAAAACCCTCACTCTTCAAAATACTTTTGATCTGAAAGTTCTCATCTACTCTGGTTTCTACATCTGTGAAATACAGTTTCATGTTATACAAAATAAAGGGTGCTTTTAATTCACACACAGAAAGAGAAGAAAAAATAGGTTGAGCCTTATTTCTTAAACTAATTTCATGAACAAAAGTGCAAAAAGACTCTGACCCCCATAAAGTGCCCCACAAAGAAAAGTCAGACTTGATGCAGTGCCCTCTGATCCAGAAGTGCCGGAATCAATGTGGAGCAGCTGTTGTATAGAACATCAAGTAAATGTGACATGATCATGAACAAATGTAGATTATGTATTTTCCCAACAAATTTCATTCACAAGTTATATTTGACAACATATCTCAAAGGGATTATTCATCATATAAGGTGCAAAAAACTGGAAATAAATGCTATATTAGAAGAATCTACAACAATACTGAGGGTACTTCAGAAGAGCTAGCACCAGTGATGTAAATTCCACACACACCAAATTAAACAGATTACCACATATTTGTAGCTGTACACAGAATGAACAACTTTAACGGCTCACATTCACACAGTCGCTCAGCCTGCACACACTGAAACACATCTTCCCACAGGTGTGGTTATATTCAGTCCTGGGGAGGCCTTGCTGCAGTGTTGGTTGCTGGAGGAAGGCTCTGCAGAAGCAGGGGACTCAGTTTGGAGAGCAGCCCAGGGTGGGGCAGGGCCTGTAGGGAGGGGAGCAAAGTGGAGAGGCTGGGGGACTGCAGGGAGTACACACCTGTCATAGTGACGGTGGCCGGGAGGGGACAGGAGCCAGCTGCGCACACCGAGGAAGACGAGGAGGATGAGGAAGAAGGGGGTGAAGGTGGGGGGTGGGAAGGGGTGTGGCTGTTGCCGGGAGACCGTAAGATAGAGCGGTGATGGGGAGTGCGTCTCCTCTCCTGAGGTTTAGGTTCTACAGAGTGGGAGACACACATACACCTGCTCAGACACATGCAGGTACTGTGTGTGAGGCTGTGTGTGTGTGTACGTGCGCCGAACCCGTCTGTCTTTGGACAGTCATTTAACCACACAAATACTGAGCGCGAGAGTAAAGTTTCTTGGAAATATTCAGACCAGGTCCATGCTTTGTCACCACAGGCACATGCATGTGGGTACACACACAAACACGCACAATGAAGCACCGGTGTGGGTCATGCAAAGGCCATGCAACGCTCGGGCCACACACATCAGTAGCACTAGATTACCATCGAGCTAGAGGTCAATTTCAGAACAATTCTCCCACTAATTCATCATCAAATTACCCAGACTATGCAGGGAAGAAATTCCAGCCAAAAGCACACGCAGGTGGTTGCGGGATGAACTTACCCCGAACTGGACCAAGTGTCTTGTTGCTTCCTCGCCCGCCAGCGTGCGTACTGCTGTTGTGCTGCACGTGAGCTCTTGGTGGAGGACAGCCAAAAGTAAAGCTCGGGGAGTTGTGCATCTTTGGCGAGGGCGTCTGGCTGCTGTTGCTGTTGCAGCGCGTGCGACTGATGGTGTTCTCTGATGTTGATCCAGAGAGACAGCTGAGTGAGAAATCAAGAGAAAACCAGGCGTTATCTGTGTGAAATAAACTATAAAACAGTTGAAATGTAACTGGAGAATGCAAACTCACCTGTTGAAGCTTTTGGGTGGCGATGCCTTACTGCCACTGTGGTGTATTCTCAGAGGAGGAGGGGCGTGTATGTGGGTATTCAGGCCTTTGGTGTTGCGGACGTGTTTAAGGATCCAGGCTCTCAGGTTTGTGAGGCAGCTGTGCTCAGAGAGCACCAGTCGTGACCAGGGGTTACACTCAGCCATGTCTAGGGCTGAAACAGCAACAGCACGCCCCACCTGGCCAACCAAAACATTACATTACTGCTGAGCAACTAAAGTGGGAGTTCTTTTGTGCTGCTAATGTGCACAAATGTCTTTGTTGTTGGGACAGCCTGATTTTCTTACCTCTTCAAATATTTCAGGAGTGTATTTCGGAGGGAACAATGGGGGTGGGGGTGGAGTGGCCCGTCCATTATCATGGCAGGCAGGTGGGATGGCATTCATAGTTTTTCCCGTGTTGTAGTTGCATTCCAACGTATAGCTGGTGGGGAGCCAACAACAAAATGATTTTACTTCACACAGACAACGACTGATTAAGAGAAAACAAACAGAAAAACTTTACAACAAGCAATGAAAGGAAATTCTCGTCTGACCAAAAGCAGAGTTAACAGTGAAAACCCTTCACATTGTTGGATATTTGTTGCCCTCTGACCTGTGAAGCAGCCCAATAGCCTTGTGAATGGCCACCCGCCCGCTGCCTTCTTTAGACTGGCCGTCCCTCTTGTCCCGTGCGTACATGTTTTTCTCAGAGAAGTTACAGCCCAGAAAATCAAAGTGGGCGGAGTTAATGGCGATCAACCTCGGGTACAGCATGTTCTCCACCTGCACAGAATGAAGGTATTAACACATTTAAGGATGTAAAACAACACATTCATATTAAAAGAAATTGTACCTGTTGGCTCTCATCAGGAAGATTGTTTCCATACATGAAGCATCCACGTTTAGAGGCATGGCCGTGTAGGTCAACATAATAAGCCACTCCCCCTTCGTTGACTGCTAGAACCTGCTCTGCCACTTTTGGTCCAGTTTCATCCACCTTAACAAGCTCTATAGTCTCTGAACTGTTCTGGTGAGACTTCCCAATCTCTGTACTGACCCAAGCGTTTTCCTCAGTTACCATGGGAACTTCTGAGATCGTAGCGTTTGCATCCTTCTCTGCATTCCGCTGGTTTAGGCTGACCTCAAGAGCGGTGAAAGGGGGTGGCTGACTGGCAGGTTGGGTATCGAGGGGTACGGTCTTGATGCATGGAGAGCTGAGCTTTTGCGAGCTGGGCTGTAGGTTGTGCAGGCGGTAGCTGGTGTGGTGGTACAGCAACAGTGCTTTGGCAGCGTAGATGGAAGGGTGCAGCTCTGGACTGGGATTCAGGTACTGCCTGTTCAGGTTCACACCCCTGGAGTCAGTCCTGCAAAAACAGTCCGTTCTGTAAGGAGCCACAAAGATTCCTCTGCGTTGCGTTGCACGGGAGGTGCATGTCGTCGAGTGGTTCTTACCTGTAGTGCCCACGTACAACCCCGTCTGGGTTGAGCATCGGAATGAGCTTGAAGACAAACATGTTTCGCAGGACGTGAGCGCGAGGGTCATCTTTTCTGAGGATCAAGTTGAGGAACCCGTTAAACACGAAGGATGACGGCGTCTCCCCAGGGTGCACACGACTGCTAAGGAAAAATACCTGGATGCACAACCGTTGGAATAATATTAGTTGTCAGGTGTATTATGATGAAAGATAACGCCGCGTCGTACCTTTTTGCCCGGAAAGCAATGCGCTCTGGGCGTACTGGCATCGGGGAAAAGCTTTGGGAGGCGAGGTTCTCTCTCCTCTTGCATTCCACTACAGTTGGTCACAGTGAGCAGGTCCACCCTGTTGCCATCTAGAGAGTTGCACAGCAGCTCCCGATGGTAATACACAGTGCTTGGCGCACTAAGGATTTGAGGAGGGCAATGGGAAAAAACAAAACTCCACAAATTAGAGAGGTGGCAAAAATAAGGCAAGATTGGAAAAAGAATGAGTGTTTGTGTTTTACCTGTTTGGAGTAAGTTGAGCAGCATTGAGGAAGCTCTTATCAAAGTGATCCAGCATCTCCTGACACTCACCATAAGAGAATGGGAAGCAGAAGGAGAAGAAGGTGGTCGCCCCTCTTACCTCCGACTGCCGGTGGGTGAATGAAAGGATGAACTGATTATTCACAATCTGCCGAGTGAGAGAAAGAAGACGTAAATGTCAATATTAGAAAGACAAGGAAAAATTGAATGTTTTGCTGGTTCTTGATGTTTACATCCACAGTGGGGGTTTACCTCAGATGTGGGTCTGTCTCGTACCCTTTCCCACCGGTTCTTGCCAGGAAGAGTCCGTACAAGGGGAGCCATACCTTGACTGTAGAGTTTCCTTTGGTTATTCATGTTCATCACATTGATTTTCAGTATCTTCCCAGGTGCTGTACCTTTTACACTAAAGTAAAACCATGATCTGTACACAGAAATACAAACAATATAATGAGCATTAAAGCAAGCATCTCTGTTATCTACTGGAAAAACTCATGGGTAATTTCCGATACCTGTTGCCGTTCTCATGCTCCGTGCCACCACAGTCTGGTTTTGTCCACACATTGAACTCATAGTCTGGGCTAAGGTTTGCCCCTGAGGGGCCACAGCTACTGGGGCTCGTATCAGCAGGAGGGCTGGCATTGTCCTTCACCTTTTCCACTCTTGCCAGGTTCCCTGAGTCAAATTTGGAGCTGAATACAACATTACCAAAGCGGGCTTCCATGGTTCTTGTACTTTACTCCACTCGGCCAACTAGAATATGAGATGAAAAATACACAGAATTAGTGCAATTCTTGGGGGAAATTTTTAATTTCCTTTTTTCTTTTTTTAAATTTTGACATCTTATGGACGCGATCAGTCACCTGGAAATCCTTTTTCAGAGCCGATTAGACATACTTATCTTACTGGGCAAATTTTGATGAAATATATAATAGAGTATTATGAATATTGCATTAATAATAAGGTATGTACATAAAGTAATATAACAAATACACATTAATAGGTTTTGGATTAAAGGATTAAAGTTAAGTGTGGGCTTGACAATATTTTGGGGGTAAAATCGTATATTTTTAGGACCTTAAAAAGCTGAATATTTATAAGTTAGGTCGTTATAGAGCCTGCTTTCTCCATTCGACTGGTAAAAGATGTAGAATTCGTTAGCGGTCCACGTGAAATAGCGACACCTCGTGGTCATTAAAGATAGTGCCACCACAGTCAGAACAATACAGTATTTTATAGAAACGCTCATTTGACACGATTTTTTTCGATGTCAATAACCCAGATGAATTGTTTTTGCTTTTAAAACATAGACAGTATAACTGCACTTCTGTCACACTCAGTAAAATAACCGCTGCAGTTGTGTACAAGAAACAGGGTGATAACAACAGATATAGTATGTCCATAACACGAGCACATAAGGTAGAGAAAAGTAAATGTTGAAAAAGTAATAGCAATAAAATACATCGTTTACTACATAAGTATCAATTGTCAATGCTCACGATTGTTTCACAAAGCTAGCAGTCAGCTAACATTACGTTGCTAAGCTACTGGGGCTAACTTAGCTGTTCACTGCTGGATACGACTGTCTTTTCTACAACAGTTTCTCGCAATATTGTCAGCACAGTTTACCTGCACACATGCATTTAAGCACGACGGCGAAATCAAAATTTCACAAGACTATTTCCCCTTGGTTTCCATGTTTATTTTCATCGTCCTTCTCAACCCTTAATTCGATTCATTCTTCTGTGTGTTGCGTTCACGTCTCTCTGCAAAATCGATGATGCATTCACTGTCTCTAACTGTAGGATTAGGCGAGGGGTATCCGTTCCGGAAGGATATGACACAATAAAGGAATGTTTCATTGAGACAAAAACAGGAATTCGTAGTTTACCGTTTACGTTTCACCATTACTAATGAATCAAGTCTACACAAGCAGTTCCTTTTTGGGGTAGATCAGTCTGGGCTAGAGAAGCAGAGGGTTCTCAGCTCCAGCCCTAGGTGGAGACACAATTTGGAAGGTGTGCAGCTAACATCCAGGTGCCAGGAGGAGGTGCCAAGCAATCAAGAATAAAAAAATAATTTCCCCACAGGCAGTAGTAATACAAGGTGACATGCCATAGTAGGTTGCTTTATGATCAAAGGTCAACATCCCTCCAAAATCAGTTTTTCCTTGACCATTATCAACATTTTTAGAAAGAAAATTCAAAATTCAGTTATTTTGCTTACTGACATTGAATAATTGTTCTTAAATTTCACATGAAAAATCACAAACTTCATGTGTACTACAGAACTACCTGCTACATAATGGAATGGAATTTGATTTTGATTTGGGACAACATTCCAACAACGTTTAGAGCAGAGGTATATTCATCCACACAATACCACACATACAACAGCTATTCCTCAACAAAAAGGGATTTTTTTCCCTTATATATCTGAAGGTGATGTACAATAGATTTGAATTTTATACATGCAATATTTTATTCAAGGAGACAGACACAGCATGTGTTCTTTTGTTGAGTTACTTCCTCTGAAGTGCAGCTCCAACGCTCATTACATGTGATTCACAGCATATGTAGTCTTTCCTCCCACATGGCTGCTGTTTTAACAGCTGCTCTTATTGATGTCTTCTGTGCTGGACCTAAATTTACAAAGAGAGAGAAAAACTGACAGCACCAAACTATGCGAAAGGCATGCAGGGAATGTATATTCTGGAAGTGCTTTTATTGTTGTTATTAGCAGCAGCCGCTGTACATTTATGTTTGCCACAGCAGATGGAGGACATTAACACACAATTGACTTGTCAAAAACATTGGTCCATTAAAAAGCGTCCTCCAACCCTCACATATAGTCTACTGACCAGTAGCAGGAGGAGCTGAAGGGTGCTGTGTGGATCGGACGGGACGCTAGAGGATTCACACGTAGGCGAAGCATCTCTGTGTCCTGCCTGAGGAAAAGCATGAGTGGGGAGGACGAGCTTGGCTGTAATTGTAGCCCCGTGACCTGAACCTAAATAAGCAGAGGAAGATAAGACTGGATGAGATGAGATGGGAATAACTTAGTCTTTACTGAGCCGGCAATTATTCCCCACTTATTGGATCCTCTCATCAGCAACAGATTGAAGGATTTAGAGGAGAGAGCTTCAGTTCAGTTGGGGAAATATTCGAGTGCGTGGTGTTGCGGAGTTCCAATCTGCTGCGAATATGGAAGCTATCGAGTTCCTTTATTTCTTCTTACTTGGAAAAAAACAAACAAAAACATTTTAGTGCTGTAAAATTAAAATGAGGACATCTGTTTCAGGTTGGTGTTTAACGTTGACTATTGAGGGTGAAACGGTGATTTTAGACACAGTCCTTCCTTTAGTCTTGTACAGGTGTCTGACGAGACAGTTGTTGTCCTGTTGAGTCATCTGGTGCTCCAAAATAAAACCCACTGAGTGCAAGTTAAAATGAAACTGATCCCTCATTCCAGGAGCTAGGGACGTCTCCTGGGCGTCCTGTGGGTCCCCTGTATGAAAGGCATATATCTCCCAACGACAGGCACATGCATTTGTATTATTTCTTTTTTTTTTTTTTTTACTTTGCATCTGTAATAATGTGAAATAAAAACAGTGCTATGCCTGCTCCGGGGAGGTGGTCTGCTCGTCATAATCTATCAGCTGTACCCAAATACCGTCTACAGACAGTCTCTTCCACGTGCACCTGCAGTGAGTTCTACTGGAACGCTGCTAACCTAATTCCAAGGTAATTTATAGAGATTTTCAAGTCATTTGTGTCTTAAGTGTAAATTTATGTTTAGTTATTGATTTTCTTTCCACTTAGAAGAAAGCATCCAATTCCCAAAATACAGGAGTGGGAATAAAGGGAATTTCTCAGCTTTAATATTTCCAAGACATGACATTCATATGAGAAAAGAAAATAACAATCAAAAAATAATAAAATGAATGATACTCATTAGAATTAATTATAAATTAAGTGCAGATTTGTGAATTTCTTTGTAAGCATTTCACCAAATCCTTTTGAACTTAAAGAATTTCCAGGAACCAACTTCCTGGAAACAGTCTTTATTCCTGACTTGGAAAAACAGCTGCAGCTGAAGCAGGGGCAGTGATGCGCCCGTGTAGCCTGCGCACTTGTTCCATCACATCTAAAACTGATTTGCATTGACTGATGCATTGATCTCTAACACCATCTCATAACCCTTTCCCCGTCATAGCCGTGCACCCTGACCTGGACATACTGTACGTTCAGGCACATTTTCCAGTTTCCAGAAAGTATAATCTACATGTCTGTGGAATATGGAGAGAAACTGAGGGTGCTTATATTAAAAGCTTATAATAAAACATCATTTGATGGACGTATCCATCTCTGTTCAGCTCTAGCTTGTCCATTACATATGACAACCAGTAATACAGTAAATGTGACCAATATTCAAAGATTTCTGTGCTGTTTACAAAAGCCTGATAGTTCAGCGTTATTCTGTTTTATCCTTCTTCTTCTTCCAGTAATCAAATTTCACTTTCAGCATCCTCAGCAACTGAGAAGAGGTGTCTCGAACGGGGGGGCACAGAGAAAGAAAACCAGAAACAATGCAGATATTTTAGTAGACAATCTTATATCTTTGGGTGTGAATATTTTTTATTAATGCCCGCGCTGCGCTTTGAAGGAGGAAACAGTTTAAATATTTCAGTCACACCAGCTGTGGGGCTTTCATCGCTGTGTTTTGTTCACTTTGTTGCGAAACAGCAAAACAAAGGTGCATGTTTCTGCACGTGGCAGTCGACTCTGCAGGTGGACCGTGACAATGGCGAATATGGACACGGCGTTTTTATTGTTAAAGCTGAAAAATACATTTTTCTATACTGAGCCTTTATTTCGGGACTATTACACAAGTATTGCAGCTCTTTGCAACACATTACTCATATTGCAACTCGCTATTTACTTTCAATTTGCAGTCCAATTTATGTAAACTGAGCTTTTGAAAAAAAAAATCTTTTTAAGGCCTCTGTCTTCTTGAAATGCAGGAGAAAAATAGTGAATTCTTTACAGTTGGACACCAGTTTTATTACCTCTTGGATATATTTCTTGGCTCCTGAACAGCCACTCTATGCTATCTGAAAACTGCTGAAACAAAATAAAAGATAGATGTTGCACAAATTATTAAGAATTCCTGAGAAGTCCTGACTGAAGGTACTTTAATATACTCCAAACTTACATCGGCCCCAGCATTCAGGAGAAGCTATTAAGACTCTGAGTAGCAAACAAAAAGTTGTGACGGACCTAACGGAGCTAAAACATCTCAAGGTGTTCTGTTGAAGTGACATCAGAGTTAAAAAGATCTAAAAGACATCCCAAGCCTGTTCCCTTCCTGCTCAGAGGACGCCCACTGTCGAGCGCTTTGATTCGCCTTCCAACTCCATCAGCCGTGAGAGGCGCCATCAATCACCGACTCAACGATACAGGACTTAGAACAGAAACTTCCTGAGCAGTGCACATCCTCTCATACATGCTGGGATGAAGAAAGGTCTGTTTTGAGGTGCAGCGATGGGGTTTGATGAATGGCATTTTTCCCACCACAAGAGGGCAATGAAGCCTTTCCGCTGGCCTCCTCCTCCTCAATCATGATGAGGGAAACGGAACATGGACACACAGTTCAAAGTCTGGGCACTTGGTGACAGCAGATCCCGCAGCAGATCACAGTCGGGAGACCGTCTTCAGCTTCATCTTCTTCTGAGTCCTCGGTCCGTTTTCCTCTTTAAATGGTTATTACACAAAAAACAAGCATTTCTCACCTTAATCTGTTGATTTGTGCACCAGATAGTATCAGCGAGGTGCTGATTAATCGTTTTTTTTGTTGGTGATGCATTTGCAAAGATGATTTGTTTGTGTTTTGGTTTTATCCAATCTTATTTTCTTCTCTCTGTCGTCTGCGTTTGATCACTTTTCTGCAAGTGCTGTAACCAGAAGATAATGTTTTTGTCAGATGACCCCTGTGTGCTTCCTGCAGCCTGATGCTTTTAAGTCATCCAATGCCTTTAATTAATTGTAATTCATGAGAGGGAGAAACAAATATAACTCATTACTGAATGTTAATTGTTTTTTTTAGGCTTTTATAGATGAAGAGGATAATACCAAGTATACTTAAGACCTGAGTAGAGGAAAAATCTTACTCTAACGGGATTAAACACACACATGCACACACACATGCTGTAAAGTATATTATCTAAAAAGCCTGGCTTATGTTATGTTCTCATCTGCATGTGCAAATAAAACAATTGGCAAATTAATATATAGGATTTGTGTGTGTGTGTGTGTGTGTGTGTGTGTGCGTGTGTGTGTGTGTGTATACTTGATTTCTTGATATTTCAGTGTAATAACTGTCATGTAAAGACCAATAATTAAACAGGAAGGTTAGAATG
The DNA here is from genome assembly GCF_901000725.2 of Takifugu rubripes. NCBI lineage: Eukaryota > Metazoa > Chordata > Actinopteri > Tetraodontiformes > Tetraodontidae > Takifugu > Takifugu rubripes. The sequence goes on along the minus strand of NC_042300.1, from coordinate 5,381,146 downwards.
CACATATTATACTAACTTTTGCATGAATAAAACAATTATTAAATGTAAAAACACTCCTGACTTGTCTGGATTTCCAATAACACAACTTGTGTTCCCGGTGGTGTCATTTTGAACCCAAAGACAACAAAAATGGGCTGAGACTCATTTTGGCCACGTGCCGCCAGCTTGCATCTATTCTCTTTATTGTTTTTGTTGTTGCTGGAAAACAATATGTATCGTTAATTGATGAATTTGTGCCAGATTTCCAGGCTGAGGGAATGGACTCATAGCATGGCCTAGTTAAAGGCTTTGTTTTTTTGCTCGCATCCCAATCCGGTCAAAATTTCCCAAGATGTAGCTTGTAGGAGCGTGTACGTCGTTGCTTAGGAACAGTTTTTCCTGTGCCCCCAGTAGGGGGTCTCTTTATGAATATCATTACATATCCTGTTCAGAAGAGGCAAAACAACTTTATTTCTTGCAGACAATATTTATCGCTATTTTCACTCCTATATTTGGAAGGGATGTTTATGCTCACTGTGGTTTTGGACCCTGATACATTTACTGCTGGGGCAAAGATAAATGATATTTAATACAGCTGGGAGAGACTATGTGGATCTTTTCTTCAAACTTTTCAATAGATGTTCACTGCCATTGCAGACCAGCCCGTTAGTCTAATTAATCACGGACAACATTAGGACTTCATCCAGAGGTGTACCTGTGGGGGTTCAGGCCAAGGCACAGGGCTCCCCTAGAGTTGTGGCCCCACTTTCTCCTGCCGGGTGCTCTCTGTGTGGGGCAGCAGCTCAGGGCACTGCCCCCTGTTTTCCTGCTGGGCCTCCATCTGCTGCGGAGGTGGTTAGGTCCCCAGATTGATGGCAAAACAATGAGTTTATGACATGTGTCGGTGTGAGTGACAGAGGGTCTCATCCCAACTGGGCCTCCTGACTGCCATGGCTCTAACATTTGGAGTCGGCGCTTTGCCAAGGCTAATGGGAGAAGTGATCCTCCTGCTGTGGAGTGGGACTTGTAGTTTACAGCTGGCTGGTAATTCAGGACAAGGAGCAAATCTCTGTGGTTTTGGTCTTAAGACTCTTCTACAGCTCCATTCTCCTAACTGTGCACCGCAGAATGGCCACCGTCATGTGAATCTGGTGAAAAAAAATGCTGAGGTTCGAGCGAAAATACGATCAACAAAATAACAAAGTTTGTTCTTTAATATAAGACACAGTTTAGGAAATTGTAACCAGTATTACAAAATCCCAGCTTGGTTTATTTACAAAAGAGTTTATGTAAATTGGAAGTTGAATTACTAATTTGAATGTCGAGTTGCTGAGAACTTTTGATGGTGTTGCTATATTATTGCTCAAAAAATCCTTTGTTTTCATCCACGTGTCTTCGTGTTTGCGCTGCAGCCCATAAACCCTCCTCCTCCTCCTCCGGTCTGTTCGCAGCAACACTTTTCCATTTCACTTTGGTGGGAGTAAGTTAAAACAAATGCACGTTATTCCTCTCCCACTCTCCTCCACGTCGGCTCAAAACTGGGCGATCAATGCTGGAGTTTGACATCAAAGGGAGCAGCAGTGATTCTACAGCACCTTCAAAAGAGAAAACGCCACATGGTGAGATGGCGACAGGGTCTAGTTATTGAAAGTGTTAGATGAGATTGGAGAAGACTGGCTAAATGTGTGTTACCACAGTGCTCGGAGGGATCTGGCCGACGTGGCTGAGGACGAGTGTCAGTGGAGACAAAGGTGCAGGTGTGTAAATCCTGAACTTTCAGCCCCATCCGACTTAATCTTTTCAGGCATATGAGTATAAAAATACCCAGTTATTATGCATATTTCATTAAAAACAAAACATTTAAATGAGAAATAAATGACAACTAGTGATAAATGAAAGCAGTGCATACACTTATTGAAATATTTCTGTAAATTAAGACCTTCTCTGAACAATGTTGTGACAAAAAGGGAAGCAGTGGGAATGTTCTAGTGTTGGTGCAAGGTTTGAGCCGGGCTTGGATTGAAGGAGGAATGACGAGGGATGTCATCATCTCTGGTGGAAATCATTAAATAAAGCTTTCAAAATGTGATACCTCATCCCCCAGGCTTTCCAATCAGGGTTACCAGATTTGCAGGATAACTAACGCTCAAAACCACAGCAGACTTTTTCTTCCTTTCAGCTTCTCTCTTTTACTGCCGCAAAAATATTTTTAATTTTGCTTATTTTAATAATCCTGGGAGATTTTGTTTTGTTAGCAAAACAGCAACTCAAACAATAAAATGAAAAAAATATTAGAAAGTGACTAATAAGTGTTTTTTTATGTGCTCATCTGTCATAGGAGCTTGAATATTGTCTTTCCTGGGGTCTCTCTGGACCTTTGTGTGGGAAGAAAGTATTAGAGATAAAAATGCAATACTTGAAAAATATAAAATGTTGCGGGACCTTTGGTGCTATCCTTTGTTTTCTATGTTCATTCTTAACAAAGCTCCATTCAGACTCATTTTAAAGATCACTTATTTGATTCTATGATGAGCGTATGTCATGTTTGTCTTCTTCAAAAGTTAGAGCTGACAGTCGGATGGAGATGTTCCACTTTAAAATGGTCACGATCAGACTAATTAGGTTTGACTGACAGCTGCAGAATAATGCCGCTTTCACTGTTACTGCAAACACTGAACCCAGCAGAATGGAGAAAAGGCCCTGGCAAAAAAAAAGAAGCAACGCACACACAATTGTGAGAGAGTGTGTGGCCACGATAATCTTCCCTATTCATAAACTTGTTTCAATAATCATCCAACGTGCAAAAGCACCAAATGCCTTTAAATCATCAAAGACACAATTTTAGATCAGACCAAAAAGAATGTTTCCATGATTCCATAATTAAAAATTTTAAGGTTTCTTTTGGCTAAAGAGCAAAAAAACACACCTCAATTTACACGACATTTTGGAAGAACCAAATATTGCTTCCACGTACTTTTCTTATCAGTAAAAAAACCCCAATAACAACCTTTACAACAACAGCGGTCTTAAATCGCTGGCCAACGGGTTTAAGACCGCTTGGCTCCATATACATGTTGGGGTCCCAGTAACCTGATCGGATATTCAGATCCTTGATCTTTTTTTCATTGGAGTTGTCTTTAGCTCTACTTTGTCTAACCCCCAACTAAACCCTGTTAACCTTAGCAGACCCTTCAGTGGTCAGGGAGGTTATCCAGTAAAGTAGCCAGGATGAATTACAGACAGTACATCTCTTTTACTGCTGGAATGAGAGCGTCTGGGCTTCCCAGCTCCCTCTCTGACCCAGAGGAACATAAGAGGATAAAGAGGAGACCAGATGAGTTCAAGGTAAATGCGCAGCTAGCATTTGCCATCAGGTTAAAATCAAAGGTATTGCCAATTCTGTAGCATCCGCAGACGATTTATAATTCTGAGTGAAAGCCAAGCCCTGACACATTTTAAGTAGAAAATGTTATGCTTAGAGCAAAGCACTGAACCCACTGGAAGTCTCCCAATTCAGAAACTCATCCTGGAGGATCTAACTGAGGCCTACGGACAGCATAAGCGCGACATGGAAGAGCACCTGTTCCTGGATGGCACCCTGCCACTGCAGTCTGCCTGCACGCCTGCTGTGGAGGCCAGCTACCCACTGATGAGGAATTAGAAAGTCATTAATAAACACAACTAGCAGGATGGCACAGTCACAACCAACTACAGACTAAATATGGGGCTTCATTTTTAGGCTCAGAAGTCGAATCAATTTCTAATTCAATTACATGTTTAAACAATCACTGCACAGAAGCAGGAGAGTGAACTGACAGCAAGATCAGAGCGAAACCATCTTCTGGAGATTAAGCATCAGACTCCTTTTGCAGTATTTTTTGTTTAAAAGCTGACAACTATGTATCTGATGCTACTAAGTAAACTTTTCCATTGGCAACAATAATAATAATAATAATGATAATAATAGTAACAATAATAAATCATATCTAAACCAGTGCATGTTGTTTAGTAGTTGATGAGAGTAAAAAAAGCTGAAGTAATTCCATGTCTGCTGATTCAAAAGATAAGACAATATAGATAACTCCTGGTTATCAGCTTAACGCACACATCTGATGGCGACTGCACCAGATATCTGCATCATCTCGCATAAAAGGCACCCAGGGCCCGGGGACAAGGCAGAGAGGCAGTCCCGTTGCTGCCAAAAGTGTTCTTAAAACTCCTGAGAATAAATCAGATGCACATTGAAGGATGATATTGGTAAATTGTGCAGAACCGCAGCCAAATAATGACCGTAATTCCTAGTGAATAGTGTTTGATTAGCCCTTTGCCGCCCTGCTGGACTGTACTGACTTATTTTGTAGGCATTTATTATGAGGTGAGTTTTAGTAAGTCAACCTGAGTTCAAAACAGGACAAAAGGCCGTTTGAGATACAGCAAAATCTTCAATGAGACCACAGTTATATTTTGTGGACTTGTCAAGAGAGCAGACTAATGTCACTGATGATATTGGGACATTACATTTAGCTAAGATGTATCTCCAAGTATAATGGCGCTTCCTTAATATGAGCCATTTTCATCTGCATGTGACTTCTCACTGGGGTCATGTGGAAAATGTGTTACTGTTTCCCCGCTGCCATCTGCCTGCTGCTCGCCGGCCACATTATACGTGTACAAGTGCTTGTGGTACCTAATTAAAGGCTTCAAATGAAGTTGCAAATTTTTCCGGTTGTCTCAACAGCTGGCAAGGCTGGCAGCACCGACTCCAGAGGTTCAACTGAAGGGCAGCGAGGCTCCACCTTCCTGGCGACAGGTTAGGAGTTTCTGGAAGTTTTGGGGGGGGGGGGGGGGGGGGTCCCGTCTACGCTGAAGTGGACTGGACGAATGGTTGCATTTGTTTCTAGCAGCGAGTGTTGGGAGAAGAGGGCCAAACAGGAGGAACCTGGGGACGTCCTGTCACGTTTGTGCACCGTTACAGGGACGGGAACTCTCCGTCGAGCGTCCCGGAGGGTCCTGCACTTTCAACAGTATTATCAATATTTTTGAGGACAGTAAACACAGACGACTGCCAGGCTAGAACGGAAAAAAGAGAGCATGATGTCTTTTTTAATACCGTGACACAGAAGAGGTAATCCAGTGACACTGAAATATTGACTGACATCCAAATGAGTTTTATTTGACTTTAGGCATTATATTGTGAATCACAAAATGCCCACAAATCCCAGTTAAATCACCACAGGGACTGTGACAATGGCCCTGCAGTTCTTTAATTATTCATATCCCATGGAGCAGTTTGACATTTTGTCTCTCTGCTGTTCATCTACAGGGGAGACTTGTTTATATTTACAATAAAGCCTTATACTAGAAGCTATTTTGTACTCTTTCAAGCTTACTGTTTTGTTATTTCTTCATTTTCTTTATTTTTTTTAAAATTGTGGATCACCGCTTTAATGCTTTAGCTCAGTCTTACATTAACCTTGTTTACAGACACAGCAGGGAACTATATCAGAGGACAAAGTCTTCATAACTTGACAAGTTGAGAGTGAGGATGGGCCTCAAATATCACATAAGATTGATCTATTACTGGGCTAAAGGGGCCATAATGTTCTAAAATCAAGGATGATGTCATTATACAGCAGATTAAAGGCATAGTTATGGAGTAAAAAAAGTAGCACAGCTATCAATCACTAGACCTGTACATAGAAGCAACTGGCCAGGTTTAGTCCTGACCTCTGCACCCATTTGACTTCTGAAAAGTCCAAAACGATCCATCTGTTGGAAGGAAATCCAGCATTTTGGAATGACGGGAGTGATTTTTGTTATTGCTGATTTAAGTTCTAGCAGCATTTTTCAGCAAACGAGTAACTAAAACTTGAAACGTTCACATTCTTTGGGACAGAGATGTGATATTTGGGTTTCACTGGCCATACAGCTGCAAAAAAATGGCAATATACCTTTTAAATGCCCAACCCTTGGGTGACATGGTGTTTCCAACATTCCCTTCTAAGATGTGGGTCGTGGTGTTTATAGCTGTCTTTGATGCGCGGGTAATTGCGGATCGTTTGCTCACTATTTAATTGCACAGAGGACACACACGGTGACGATCCTTGAAGCTGTGAGTGGCTTCCTGTGCAGATGTACGTCTGGGGCTTCAGTCTTGGCTCTTTTGACCGAGACAGGTCTCTGTAGATCAGTGACGGCGTGCGTGATTCATATGGAGCCCATGTCCAGCGACTTCAACAGCCTGTGTCTGATCACTACATGATGAATGTCTGTTTCACTCAAGCCCTCAAATGCATCAAGTGCATTACAGCCCAATTCGGGCTGCGCTGCATGAGAGGTCAAGGCATATGGGAATCTGACAGATATCATGAATGCGGCTATAACTCCCATCTTTTACACTTGAGTTCGGAGCTATAAAGCATTGTACTTTGTAAGTTACCCCAAGGCTCACTAGCCATCTGAGTCATTGACACACCAGTGACTCCGACTGCACACTCAATTACCCATCTACCTTCCATGGGCCAGAACTAGGAGACAGGGAATGAGTTCATCCATGCATTCAACCTACGCCGACCATGCCTCCACCAGAGGTGAAACTCCATATGCAGATGGGAAAGATGAGGGGATATTGGGTTATTTTTTTATGTGTTGAATAAAGGTTAATAACAGTCCTTTCCTGTTTCATATTTGACATGACCAGTCATCGCAGTAATTACAATCATTACACACCAAAGGATGTCTAGTTATCCCTCTTAAATACAGGCCACACAAAGGAAATCAATTATTCAATCAGAGCTCTCCCATTCATCCCTGCCTGAGTTCACTTAATTTTGGGCCTGGGTGAATCTGCCGCAAATAAACCCCATGACCGGAGAAGAAAAGACGAACAGGCCCCTAATTTGTACCCTTTCAGACGGTCAATCACTTTTCAAAAGAATGCAAGCTTATTCTGACAATCAGGCCGATGATGTGAAAGGGAATGGGTTTCATCTGCTACTTTACATAAGTTATCAAGCGATAAAGAGGGCAGAAGAAGAGAGGAAAAGAAGGGGGGGGCTTTCGACAAGTGCAGCCTGTGCCCCCCTTCTTTCACTCCCCTCTTCACCTCATCTCTCACCCATCCTCCGCTCCTCATCTTGCCCGTGCCCACTAGGATTGGCAGCATGTAATTTAAGAGCATGGGCACAAAGACCAAATGCCAAGCCCATAATGGAAGCTGGATGTGTTCTGATTTAAATGGGCTTCTGTGCACAAGGCCCAGGGCCTGCAATTAAGATCACTGGGACAAAGGAGAGGAGACAGTTTTCACAATGCAGTTGGGACCTGGTTGAAGAAGAGGGAGAATAAATATCAGGTCCCTCCACCAAAAAATGAAATGGATTTCCTGTTTTTTAAATGGACACTTTAGCGTTTAAAAGAGGAGACCGAAGCGACGGACACGCGGCTGCAAACGTGGACCGCTCGTTGCCACTTCTTTGCAATGATTTGATGAATTTACCCGCACTCGTGGTATCATTTCTTGAAAATGACAACATGGATGGGCAGTTAAAATTAGTCTCGGCTAACTTTCAAGGATCCACTGTGGTGCATGCATCTCTTTGATTGCTTATGAAGTCTGACACATTACTAAGAGCAGCTTAACTTCAGAGAGAATTACTATTACGGTACTGAGCATCAGCATTCCTGCAGGGGTATTTGATCAATCTGACTGATGAAAAGACTACAAGAGGCCTTCATATCTGGATGGAAGGCTGGAAGTCTCGTCCTCCACATCCATACGTCCTCCATCACTCTCTCCTGAGCGTTTTGTGTTCCAGAGGACACTCTCTAGCTCCTAGTGCTCTGGGTGGTTGTGTGTTCAGACCTTTTTCCGTTTAATTAGATTTGTTAAAACAATTTTTGGAGTGCTTTATTCGGTAAAAGCTCTCAGGGGTTAATATCCGCAGAACACTTCTGTTCAGCTTCTTTTCACCAATGGAGCATAAATTATTTAAATTATTCAGAATTGTGCGACCTTTTATCTCACCCCCTTTGAAGGCAGCAAATTAAAAATGCAAATGGGCTAACTAATTAATATGCAAATGCATTCATTCCCAGTTAACAATTAGCAATTAAACCTGCAGTGTCTAGAAAGAGCACTGACAAAATTAGCAACTTATTTTTTCATTTGAAAAATAGTCAGTCCGAGAAAAAAAAACAAAAACCCTGATTGACAAAATGACTTTTACTGACAACCACCTGCCTTGATATAAACAGAATTAATAGGATGTCATGTGCGAGACCCAGAAATCTGAGGCGGCTCATGTCGCAAACAACAGAGATGCATGACATTTCGTCAGGGTTTGGTTTATAGATTTGTACGTTTCATAACTCAATCAAGCCATAATTAAAACCTAAAAAGTCTGCGAGGGGTTCTCGATGTGAGAGGGGATTCTTTTTTTCCGGTGGCGCAAAGGAAAGCTCCGAAAATGGAACTTTGCCACCAACTTACTGAAACAATTCAGAGGAGGCCTTTGCTTTTCGAGCTATGGTCAGATATCCAGAATGGGAAAAAGGGCAGGAGGAAAACATAAAACACCCAGAGCTGTCGCACATTTCCCTATTTCCAAATGCAATCTTTGCACTTAACGCTATCTCCTATATTACACTTTATGATACCTAATGTTGCAGCCTCGACATCAATCATGCATGCCGAGCCGTGACTGTCTCCAGCGACTGGATTTAACCGCATCCAGATCCTTTGAAGTGATAGCGCGAAGGTTCGGAGGCCGGGAGGCGTGAACTGCACCTCCTTGTAAAGGTTATCAGCGATACACAGACCCAGGGGCACCCACCTCATGCAGAGCTCATGCACGTCGACGCCATTCAGCTGAGAACATACAAAGTGATGTATGTGTGGAGATTACTGTCAGCTGTGGAGCTATGACAATAGAGGTCAGTCACTCAGTCAATCACAGAATCAAGAAGAAAGGAGGGAGAGGAGGTGAAGAATTTGTCTTTTTTACCTTCATTTTTATGGACATCCGCACCCCATATACTGATAATCGCAGTCAGTGTTCAACTTGATCTCGTGTCAGACTGAAACTTCCGCCACGGGGCTCAGCAACACGTTCATCACCTTCCGACAAAGACTCAGCAGTTGCCGTGCTTTTAAACATGATTCCGTGTTTCATTAACTTGCATTAAGTGCCCACGTCCCCTGACGTTTGAATGCTATATTGCCAAAGAAGCTTCATATTTTATTTATCGCAGTTTAATATTGTTTTTGAATATTTGTGATGCCTTAAGGCCTGGCTCGCAGTCACATTATGCTCTTTAATTTCTCATCGGAATTGATTTGCTATTGCTCGGAGTGACATTTGATTAAAAACACTTTCTTGCATAAAAATGTAAACGAACGCGGTTATTTAGCGCGCTGCAGCTGTTTGCTGCAATATCTTTGGATTATGCGCACGGTCTCATTTAGTGCACAGCCTAATTGAATTGTTTCTTGTTTACGTTGCACGGTCCGAAATAGATTGCGCTGCGTTCAAGAAGGTCTCACCCTGCTGACCTTTTAGACCTTTTAGGGCACCCTGCAGCTCCAGTTTATTTACTGGTTTTCATATTCATCCTGGTAATATACTAGCAACTCATAATTACTGCACTCCACACAAGACACTCCACATGTATCTCTTTATCCGCTCACTCATGGAATAAATAGAACTAAAACACAAGAAATGCAGCAAAGAGCCTCTTTCAAGTAAATAGGCTGGGGGTGGGGTAGATAATTAATTCTGAGATTAATGTACTGTAGCAGTGGTGTGTTATTAAAACGCTATTTTTAAATTACAGCTCAGAAAGCACCCCCTTGGGATTAAGAGTGTTAGCCACTGATCTCTGCTTAAGTTATGGATGGGAAGGAAGGGGTAGGTTGGGGGGGGTCTGTTTTACATGCCGAGGTCCTCTCTTAATGCTCATGCTGTGGGCTGACACCGAGAATCTTTTTGGTGTTTGCTCGCCTCAGTAACTCAATGAAAAGCCTTTAGTGCCTTAATCAATGTAGTTTAAAACTTGTGCTTTTCAATAAGTGTTTATTGTTGGAGTGGCGAGGGCCACTGCTGCTCACAAGTGGTGTTTGATTAATGGAGCTCGCTGTGCCTGTTGTGAAACACTTGTTTGCGGACCAAGAGGATGTTGGAAGGCTGAAGGAATTTGAAAGAAATACTAGGAAAGGGGGGGACAGACACAGCATAAAAGAGGATAACTTAACATCCTTTGTGTGCAGCTTGAGCGATGCAAAAAATTTTATAATACAAATCCAGACTTTGTTTGAAGCTTATGGAAAATGTTTTGGTCACCTGTCTTTGGATGCACAGACACATAAAATCACAACAAATACAGAGAGACATTGGATTTAAATAAAGGGATATTAGCATTTATTTATATAAGACATATTTGACTGACAGACTAGACATGTACAGATGTACCTTAGCCATATTAATGAAGGAAATTACAACCAATGTCATGTCCATCTACTTATTCTGGTCAGACTCTAGGCAGCGGCAGTAGCTTATTGGCCCTAAAAGAACCAAAAATCTCTGTCTTTCATAAATAGAGATTGTGGGATTTTGCGGTAAATAAAGATATTTTTATCCACACAGATACACCTAAGTAGCTTGTGTCAAAAGTGAAAGTTTGCGGTGATGCTTCTGCAACTTTGGGTTAACTAATTGCTGCTCCCTGTTTTAAATCTCACTGTTGTTGCTCGCAGTCGGGAAAACATGACAGCTTTGTCACATCATTCAACAACCTGGAATTGCCCTGGCAGATAGGTGAGTGAGCGCTGTGACTAACTTTGATTGTGCTGCCGAGGTGGAAGAACTTAGAGCCCCCACGATGCGTTTGTGCAAGAAAACTGAAGAATTAAAGAGCAAATAATACCTTCAAGCTCCCTTGTGTAATGGGTTTATGACTCCTTATGTGAGTGACGGGCTTGAGTAAGGGCCCACCCACTGAAACCTTCTGATGCAGGGCCCTGTGCAGGGTTTGTTGCGTCTCTCACCTCAGCCCTGGCCCATGATCACAGAGCTGGTGGGGTCATTAGGAAATTCAGGCCACACAGAGAATGGTTCAAATGCCTGGGTAGCTTGCTAATAATGGCCATTAATTTCTGGGGACAAAAATACTCATCTCCTGGCATCTATTTCCATTTGTCACACTACATATGTGTGTGTGCGTGTGTTTAAATCTTTTTCCTTTTTTCCCATTTTTGCTGTGAGAGCTTTGCACCTGTGGCTGCTGGCAGACCATCCGGTGAGTTTCGGCTCCAGAGGGACCTCAAAACCCGTCGCAGCAGGAGAGAGGAGTCCGTCCTGCTAACCGTAATTAGCGCGGGCCTGTTGATTCACTGGTAACGAGAGGGAGTTCATTAGCAAAACGCTAATTGCTGCCTACTTCACCACCAGCACTGTCGCCACCATACCAGCCCTCCAAACACCCCCCTCCCACATGCCAAAAAAAGTTTCTATTGCATTAGCGCTTTAAGTGAGTGGGAGAGGGAGCCATTTGTTTCAGTCCGTGATACCTCATAGGGATGTACAGGCGACACTCCTGCGCAGCCCCTCATGCATGTGTACTTCTGTCCAACCACATTATAGCAGTTCAAATGCTAATTGCCACAACAAGCATGCCAGGAAAAAAAATGTAGAGTGCAACTACATCTTAAACTGCATTTACATATTGTCAGCACCGTGGCAGTCTACTTACATCCAATTAACCAAAGAATTTCATCACAGTACCTAGCGGTGTGCTATATTTACAAAGATAAACAAAAAATAATATAAACTCTCTTTTCCAAATTAGATCCAAAGTTGAATTGTAGCATTTTTACAGCATCTATACTGAGATTTCATACACACATACATCAGAGCTCTGGCATTGCAGCCAAAACAGATAATTATGTTTGGGAAGAAAGACTAAAAAGTACCTCAGTCCCACATCGCTCTATTTTCTCAAATGAAGTTTGTGGCGCGTCGCCATTGTTGCAATCTGTATTCAAATATGTGAACAACCAGTTTATTTCTCTCTAATCCTCAATCTTTGAATTTTTTTTTTTTTGGAATCACTGTCATTAAATTAACAAAAAAACAAACCTGTGCTTGAATGTATATCAAGATTTGCTTTGCTATGTTAAATAATTTTGGATTGAGCTAAAATGACCGAGAGATAATTCTATACATTTGCTTCAACACAATATGGAATTATCTCCAATATGGAGATCATGAGCGTCACTGCTGTTATTACCGGCAGCAGAGTGTGATTTTAGATAGCAAATCAACATTCCGCTGCAACATTTTATGACATGACTGACAAGCAATACTTTCTAAATAATGGAATAACAAGGCAATAACGGTAATTTACTGTCCCTGTCATGTGGCAGATGATCTCATTCTCTGCTTGTGGGATACGCAGCCTGTGAACGTCACATTGTTTTTCCAATTTATCTACATTTATCCAGCTTCAAACTTAGCTGCTGACTTCTCTGGGCTGTTTTCGGACCCTCTTGTGTCTTTGAAAGATTTAAAATTTCACATGGACATGAGTTATCCACATAAGTGAAATGCCAGCCAAGGATTCAAAATTCATGAAATATTATGTTTCATTTCATTTTAATTTTGCAGAAACTTTACTATGTGTCATGAAGTTTTCATGACGGATGCAGGCCACAGCACGTGATCCCCAGAGAGCACTTTGTCTTCAGCCGGTGGAAGCGGTGGAACGGATGGTGGATGGAGGGACGGCTATCCAGTCCAAGAGCACCGCGGTAATATCCGTCGGTGTTGTGTATTTCTACATAACAAGTGTCCATCCACGAGGCAATCTCACCTCAAGAGAGCGATCCGTCTCTCCTTTTCCTTTGCTAAGAGGCTGAGGCTTTATCAGTGAGGCCATGATGAATTCTCAACAGACATCCACTCCGTATGGGCCCTGAGTGAGCATGCATTTAAATGAAGCCTTTCTGCCTCTGCCTCGTACTACACAAGGACTTCTAAACTCTCTCTCTTGTCAAGCACTACATCAAACACAATAACAACAGCCGTCCTGGCCCCCCTCCACCCTGCCCCCTCCCTATTCTACCTCCTCTTTAAGTAATTTTCTTCTCTGACATTTTTCTTCTTGGTCCACATCACCAAAGATTCCTTTCATCTGCTCTTTATGATGGACTCATCTGCATTTTTTTTTAAAGTGCCTTACATCACATTCAGGTTTGTTACCGCTCTCAGTCAAACAGCAAAGAGTCGTAAGCCGTCATCCTTAAACACCTTGTTTCCCGTCTCCTCGCTCCGCTCCTGGTTTTCAACCAGGAGGTGAGTGGCAGCGCCCTGGTGATCAGAGCATCAAAGCTGCCAGTCAGCCCCGAGGCTGGTGCATCATTCTCAGGATGAAGTTCACGCTATGTGACATGCTTCTTCCATGACCACTGCTGTTTAAGGCAACGCGAGATCACTCATCTAATCACCGTAGAGAACTGCACTTTTATCAGGTCTGTCCCTTCAAATCTTCTAAGATGTTAGAGTTCAATCAATCAATGATGTATTACCTGTTTACTCTTAATAACCACTAGGATAATTAGCTAAATTACTGTTACAATGCTTAATTTACTAACCTGCGACCAACTGCACAGACTGAAGGGTCTTTAATAATCATTAACACCTAGAATAAGGTGAATGGAAGTCAATTTCTTAAATTACCAACACTAATGCAATTTTCAAAGTGGCTATTTGTACATTTGAGTGAACCAATTGCAAGAGGGCAGGTTTAAGTATGGCATTGAACATAAAAATAAAAGAAAACAACTAAATAAATATGTGACTACTTTAAGATCCAACAATTCTGATATTTACTGTAAAGATATTTACACTATAATTTGTGAAACAGTTTAAACTTAAAGATTTGGTCAAATTTCTGTGCCACAATGGGGAGAAAGAAGCTTAATTTGCTTTAAAGAGAAGCAGAAACGAGACAGAATGCCGTTTTACAGGTGCAAAATCTGTACTTTTGATTGAATTATCTAAAATATGGTCCAGATGAATTTAACAGAGCCTCAATCAAGTTACAAGATCCCCCACAGTTGGAACCATTCTCAGATATAAGTCATTTAATGCAGGAACGTTAAGGCCAATAAAAGACATAATTATTGAACTAATTATTGAACTAATTAAAATACGCTTTATGACACATTACCATAATAAGCTAACATTGTTTGCAATCTTTACAGGTTGCAAACTATGTTAGCTGCTTACAGTGCATTGTGAGAAAAACTGTGCACTCCAGTGAAACGATTCATTATAGTGTGTATTGTGTCAGAATAACAAGAGCTGGCAGGTATTACAAGAGAAGGAGGGGGAAAGGTTGCAACTACAGACAGTATAAATGCCTCCTGATTCAAAATAAAAGAAACTACTGCGAGGTAACTCCATCATAAAGTCAAAGGAAACAATAACTTCACACCACTTTTGGGTTTTTTTCTCAATTAAACCACTGAAGTCATTGTTTCACAGGAAATTGAGGAAAGTTCCGTAAAACGCAGTAATTATTCATAATCCCGACAATTTGAGTCCCGCTACCTCATTTGGCTCAGTAATTTTGGCTTTTCTGAAATTTTCTTGCATACATTTGCACATTAATGTGGCTTGTTGTATGCAGAGAGGGAGCGTTTTCCTGTGTGATGTCGCACACAGCGGTGCGGCCCAGTTGGGAGGCAGGGCCAGCTGAGACACAAAGATTGGTTTTGTTCTCCGTTCGCCACGGAGTGCTTTAACACATTCTGCATTATTGCCTCTTGTCAGTTGTGTTTTGATGGCAAACAAACACATTTGCACTTTGAGCCCTGCACGTGTGTTTGTGTGAGCGGCGTCTCATATACATTACAGAGCCTTCTCCAAATAAAGAAAATTTAGGGTCGTATCCTGACTTTGCTTATTGATTGCACATACCTGCGTGCGCACCTTAAACATTCAGATTTGCATTTGCAAATCCCCCTGACAGCCACAACACATTCTCATACATTTTATTTTGACACAAGCTCTATATGGCTTGCCATATGACACTGCACCACCCATCATTTGAAACTTCCTACACATCTTTAATGCTTCCAACTGACTGTTGTGCTGGTGGGGAGATATGACCACTGGTGTCGGTGGCCGGCTCTGTGTTGTGACTGTCTCCCCGAGATTTGCATAAATAAGCTCGCAGTCCCAGCATGCCCACGCTGTTGTCCAGGTGCAAGTGCATTTGCATATAGAGCTGTGATAGGGCTCCCCTGGGTCCCCTCGGCAACTGCTGAGCGGGTAGGGGGCCGGCAGCACCACAAATGAGTTCTGAATTGGAACCTCACCGTTGCCCTCCATTTTATATGTGTGCAGGCACGAAGCAAGGAAGAGAGTGACCAGAGAGAAGGAAAAATAAGGAAAAGATAAAAGCAGAGGAAGTAAAAGATAGAGACAGGCATATGGCAGCGCGTACAAACAACAGGAGAACAGCCACTGGATAGATGGGAGTAACTCTAATGTTTGATGTATCATTGCTGTTGATTACCATCATCAGGGTGGATCATCAGACATTTAATTCCATCATATAATCTATGTTGGCACTGCCATTCACGCTGTTTCTGTAGTTTCACTCATGATGTTACTGTTGTGTTGTGTTTCCACTTGCAGGCTGTCTAGCAGAAAGTATGGTTGACGTCAGAGACCCGATGACTGTCAAAACAGCACCTTTGGCAATACTGGCACCATCACCAAACGTGGGTTTTGATGGGTCAAGATGCATGGAGTCACACAATAATGGACTGGAAGCAGCAAATTCTAAAACACAGAGTTAAAATGCTTCTGAACAAAGGCTAAGATTTTTAAGTGTAGTTAGTTTGGTGACCACCAACCTTTTAATGTCAGCAAACATAAGATCAGATCTCGCAAAGCACAAATAAACGACTGGGGCATTGAACATCGGGTTTCTATTATCAGCTTCTAAATCATGAAATGCACAAAGTTTAAGCAAACACCGCCTCGTGCAGACTCATAAAGGCCAGAATTTCACCTGGTCATCAAAATCAGTGTAATGCATGATGACTGCCGACACCTCAATTAGCACTAGTTGTGCGTCTACCATCCAGGTAAAAAAACGCAAGGCCAAACAATGACGCAAATCTCGCAGAGGTCACTGATGATGATGATGATGATGATGAATGCAGGATGAAGGTGTCTCATCTAAAACTGAGGCCAGGAGAGCGCAGGAGAGCGCTTCAGAACACAGTTAGTGTACATGTCAGACACACACCCACACAAATAAATGCACACACAGATACCAAGACACTCAGATCAGTGCAGAACTGGTAACCATGTATATTTTTCACACCCCTTGAGTTCAATTTCAGAAAGCAAAGCCCACAAAGATTTTTTATTATTCAAGGCTTAACAGAGAAAAATACCGTTAATATATGTGGGTGTGTGCTTTGATCAGATTTACGTGACCATGCAGCATTAACGACAACACAAACTCAAATCCTAAAATTCCTCTCGTGAAATAAGCAGATCTACTTTTGGCAGAGGACAATGAGAAAACAGATTTTCTTCTTTAAAATAGGAGTGTACATGTGTACAAGGTTAGTACACAATAAACTACAGTGTTTGCAGGCTGGCTTTAGGTCTCTCACCAGCTCAGGTTGCAGAGGGGGACGAGTCTCTCGGGTCCTGGTCATTGCAGGGAACGGGAGTGGCATCTTCTCCTTTGGGGGTGTCTATGTCCTACATTAGTGTGATATGGTATAGTTCCACCAAGCAGAACAGTTTAATTACGTTCTGTATGTTAATTAATTATTTGCATGTCGATTGTCAAAACTTGGGATCAGTGCCAAAAAAAACAAGAAGCTATAAACAGTAGTGGCTAATGCAGCTAATGCATTTAGCCCAGATACGCCAAGAAGTGGGTTAAACCTTTGAAAAAAAAACATATAATTTCATTTTCTAAAGATGTGAAACCGGTTATTATTGATGCCTACATTGTAATTATCTAGAGACAGGGTTTGATTCTGATTAACACTGGTCTTTTTTCATGTGATCATAGATGGGTTTGAAATATTCAACTGTGATCAATTCATTTGCTGAACATGATTGATACAGTATGTTCCGCCTTGTTCAGCATGCTTCATGATGCCAAACAAGCAGGGGATTCCTGGTCTAAAAGACAACAAAGCCTTGGCCATTGACGTGTCTCCGTGGCTGGCATGACCTCCACTCCAAGTCTATTCAGGGCCCTTTGTTGTGTTCTTTGTTCGGTTCCAGGCTCTAATGGCAATCAAAAGGGACACGGCCGTCGTTCTCAGTCCTCGGCACTAATGACATTGGCACTGAGGCAGGCAGGCAGTGTTCATCCAATCTACCGGGCCTCACCGGCGCGCACCAAGCCTCAGTAAGGTCTCTTCGGAGAGCTCCCATTTAGCCATTCTCTGTGATTTCCCTCTCAGGAAACAACCAAATCATTTTCTCATAGACACGCTCATTAGCCGACAGCCCGTTTCCTGCCAGTTTCAACATTTGAATATTCCCGTGTGTATCTCGGCAAACATCGAAGGTCTCGTCGTTTCCAACCAAAGCCAGGGCCGACATGCCAGCAATGCCCTCCAAGGAAAAAGACCTTGATGCCAAAGCAATAAGCTGAAGTGGGGAAAAAAATATAATGGCTCAAATGTTATGATACCCAATGACATGATGAAAATATGTCAGAATGTAATTAGACATTCGGTTAGGAGCTGCATATTAGGTTAACTAATGAAAACTGATGTTTGGCTGCCATGGAGATGGAGTTCCAAACCAGAGAGGATCCTTAACAGAATTTCAGAATAAACGCTCTCAGCAGAGGTGCAGAAACACACACCAATATGCATGTGCAGCCCAGCAGTTTGAGTGAGTTTAGCCCCTAAGACTGATTTTTATTTCCCTAATATGTTCTGCAGTAAATCTGCATTGTCTGTGGCTATTGAAATACAGAGAAAGAGAGATCAATATAATAGGTTTGGCACTTGGCCAAAATCAGCCCCGACAATGTGCGAGGCAGGCATTTGAAATCATTGGTGCATATCCACGTGTTTGGGGGATAAAAATAATTCCTCGCCTCTTTGCCAGGGAGCGAGAGGCACAATGCCCAGGTCTGAAGGGATGGGTGCCACATGGGTCTGCAAATTGGCTCAGGCGATCAGACACGGGCATCTCATTTTGTAGAGGAGAAGAAGGAGGAGGAGGAGGATGAGGGAGGAGAGGGGGCTGGAAAGGGGGATGAAGATGGGAGGTGTGTGTGCACGGCGTGGTGGTGGTTTTGGCGGGGGTGGTGCGCGTGTTGGGGGTAAACAATTCCAATGATTTCCCCAACCTGGCACAGTCCAGGATGTGGATGGCTGCACTGGAGAGGAATTGGGTTTATTTGGCTCCCTGTTTGTTTCTTTATTGGGAGGAGACGGAGAAAAAAGACAGAGGAGGAAGGGAGGGGAGGGGTGGGGTGGGTGCCTTCTTCTTGTCAGAGAAGTCGGCTGATGGAGGAAGTTCAGAACAAATTATTTCATTCAGATGAACTGGAAATCTTTCCTGTACATTTGCAAACATTTGCCGTTGCAGTTGCCGATGCTGAGAGCAGGCTGCATTCATGAATACACAAACTGAGCGCTGGAGAGGTAATTTACCTTTGCAAAGGCGTGCTGATAACATTAACCTCTGGTGTGATGTCAATATTAATGTCAACCATTTTAACTTGCAAGCAATTACAGCATAGTTATGAGACGAATGACAAATTTAAACACCCCAATAGTATTATGTTGCATAAACAGCTATACACACATGCAAACACGGGGGTGTAAATATAGCTAACCATGGTTCCTTCTTTTCTTTTCCTGTTTCTTTCTTTCTTTTTTTTAAAATGGGACTGCTTTCATGTGTGTGCACTGACACATGCTTGGCTAACCAGATACACTTGCACACAAGCGTGCACTTGCACATGCTTCCCTTGCAGGTACCCATGGGCACCAGACAGACATAGACTGCTGCTGAAGAAGTCTCAGTGGGAGTGCTAGATTAAAAATGACAATCACTCAGGGTGCACGGCAAACACCACAGGAAACGCAGGTGCCTTTGTTAAGAGACACCCAGCGCTCTAAAGGGCCTAATTATCTGCTGTTATTTTGGCAGTTATCAGGCAGAGAATAACTCCCCTGCTCAGACGCAGACTCACACAGCGAAAAATTACTCACTTGCTCACAGTGAGGTATTATATTGCACCACTGACAAGGTATGCATATTATATGCCATGTTGGAATTTTACTAGAATTTCTCAGAGGTGTGTTCTGGTTTCCTGTTTTGTGCAGGGAGTAAATTATTTCTATCATCCGGATCATTAAAAGAAGAAAAACAGTGCGAATTACAAACAAGGCATTTTCCAACACGGAAAGCTACAGAATGCAAAATACCGAAATTGGACAAAACTTTTCATTAGACTAAAAAAAGCTCACGGCTTGTGCGAATGAAAAGCACAAACACAGAGAGGAAGATATGAAAAAAATGCCACCCACCCCCTTTCTCAGAATTGCTAGGTGGCACTGTTGGGTATGCTTTCAGTCACATGCATACATATCCTCCCCACAGCTCATGAACAGATAATTGGACAGTTTTATGGAGGATATGAACTCTGAAGGGGAACTTAAGCCATCTAATCATTGGCATTCAGCGTATGCTATTCATATGCATAAATACAAATAAAACACATTCTCTGCCTGCACAAAGAGAGCCCGCATTGAAAAGGAAGTCGTACTACAAAACACCCATATCCCTCTGAAATTGAACTAAAGACTTTAGGTGGAGGGATTTTTGAATATATTCTTTCCAACAAAGCATGTCTGAGTTAGATGGATGTGTCACAGTATCGTTTATGAGTAGAGAAGAATTTTCTTTATTGATATTTTGGACACGGCGACACTGTTCGGGCTATGACGATGCCTAGGTTGCTGCCTCGACTCCTGTGTTACGCTTATTTACCAATCTTTAACCCCTTTTTGCCTTATGTGTTCGTTCTCTCAACCTCTTTCTGATGCCTGCTGCACCTTTTGGCTCACGCTCCAGCCACCGTCATCTAATATGCAGATAATGGTGTCTTCGTGTTGCTGCATTACGGTGGAACACGCGACAAGGCCTTGCCCTGCAGGAATACAAGCCCCTTGTAATTGAAATGAATAAGAGAGAGGCGGAAGAACATGCCAGCTGAGAGGCCCAAACTTCTTGCTCTCTCGTCAGTATATTCAGCTGGGATCCAGCGGGCACCACCGAGTCTTCGCAGATCTGTCATGGAGGCTCATCTGTGTGGCTGATCGGCCGAGGAGAGGCGTTCTCAGCCTGGGGTGCAGAAACGGGGACAGTCCCCTGCGGTCTTTTTCTCCCTCCCGTTCGCTCTCTCTTGTGCAAATGCATATCTAAGGCTTATGATCTTTCGGTTTTCTTTTCCCATGCTATGATCTCCCTCTTCCTGATTCCCTCCTACTCACCCGCTCACTCCTTCTATCTGTTTCCCTCTATCTTTGTTTCTGTCACCCTCGCCTTCCCCACGGCCCGTCCTGCCTTCATCTCAGTCCCTCTTCCTCCTTGAGTTTCTTAGCCTCCGTCTCTTATTACTTTCCCTTTTTTGTACGTTTGTGAGGTGAGTTTCATAAGGAAAAAGTAGCACTGCTATGAGTATTGCGACACCTCTTAAACTTTGGGTAGAAAGAGCAGGCTAATTCACATGTTTTATACTTATTTTGGACACACACACATACACACACACACACACACACACACACACACACACACACACACACACACCTGCCTCGCTTCAACTTTTCCTCGTGTGCTTGCTGAAGTTCAAATACCTCAGTTGCCGACTTGGTTTCTGCAAAGCAAAATGAATCCTGCACCCCTGACACACATTGGCTTTCCGCCTTTTACCCCACACCCACTTCTTGCCTCTTTACTCTTCACCCATCTGTGGGAGCAATTATGTGCCCCCCTCTCATCCCATCGCAACCACACGCACTAAGCAAAACCACATTCATCCCTCGGTGCACCTGCATCCCTCACGTTTCTAACAGTCCCACAATGCCCTCCGCGCTGCGGCCTACACCGCCCCCGGTTCCTGTGAGAGCAGATCGTTGTCGTCTTTTCCCCTTTTCTCTTTCTTTTTGCTCCCCACCTCAGTGACACATGGCATTATTTATTTTAGGAGTGAGGACTCAATTTAAATCCCCTTTCTCCATCCGTCACACAGCACACAATTGCTTTCTCCTTATCTGCTGGAGTGTCCTTTTTACAACACATCAGGGCACCATAACACACCAATAAATTCTGCTGTTTCTGTATTCTCACCTACTGGAATCTGAGGTTTAAATTTACCAGGATGGGAGAAAGTGGCCGTGAAAGAAATTATTACACTGTTTCCCTCCGTATGGCGCCACGGCAGTCGTAAAGCAGAAGCTTCTCCCTAACTTTATGTTTGGATTTTGTTAGAATTCCAGCAGCAGAGAATAAACAACTGATTATTTCCCGCTGTTATTCAGGACTTGATAACTTTGCCTGTGCAGAGGACAAACGTGACATTGCTGACCATGTCCAGCGGCCCAATTACCTCTTTCCAAATATGGTGTACAAAAGCGTGGCCAGCGTGTCTGTACACACGGTGTCTGTTACTCCCCAATTATTCCTGCATAAGCAGATTGTGCGGAACATCAAACTGGGGATGTGATGGCTCGTGTGCGGGCTGCCTCCAGCAGAGTGCTCTTTCTTTCCTATCATTTGATCTCGTATTGTAATCCCAGGTGCTTTGAATAATTTATAGGATACAGCTTCTCGTTAAACAATAATTTATATGTGTCTATGAGAATTGATTCCACCGGAATGCACATCTAAATAATGAGCGAAACTGCTGCATTTCATCTATAAGGGGATGCAGAGAGATAATAATAGCAAAAAGCATTTTCCACCAGCTGAATAATAATAATAATAATAATAATAATAATAATAATAATGATACTACTACTACTACTACTACTACTAATAATAATAATAATATTAATACTACTCATTTAGACGATTATCAGAGGCGTAGTCACCGTGTTAGAGTGTAAACTTGAAAAATTTCATATTTATGCTCTTAGAAGTTGAAATGTATCTTGCAAATATGGACATAAATTTAGTACACACTTTCCGGACTCAAAGGTTTCCTGTGTCATCCCCCCCTTCACTTGCTGGCCAATATACTGGTTTTTTGCAGCGCTCATATCCACTTATCAATCCGCAGGAGAGGACCACACTCATGCATGATAAATTTATTGTTAATGCAAAAGGCTTGTACCGCCCAGTGCTGATGCCCTCGGAGAAATGATGCAACTGATTCCTTCTGAGGCGGAACAATCAAAATGTTCATCAGAGGAGAAGATGCGAAAGGGTGAAAGTGTATGAGTCAGTGTGTGTGTGTGTGTGTGTGTGTGTGTGTGTGTGTGTGTTTGCACAACCTAGGCCCCAGGTCACGTGGATCATATTGTTGTTTTTAAATATTACAAACCTATTATTAAGACCAACAATTCTCCCTCTCTGTCTCTCTCTCTCTCTCTCTCTCTCTCTCTCTCACACACACACACACACACACACACACACCCACACACACATATGTGCGCGCATTTCCTGCAGTGCAGTTTAGCTTATTCAACAGCAGTGTGGCAGCCATAATAATGAAAAGAGAAAAAAAGGTGGTGTTGGTAAAGGTGCAACACTGTGAAGAAAGTTTTATTGGGACCTCTGTAAAGGAGGAAGTTTTTGCCACTTCTTAAAGGAAGTGCCGGGGACCAATTATCCAGAAGTGTGACGCTGTCAGGCGTCTCCAGGTTTTGTCAAGTCTTGTGACACTCTGCCAGTGTTGTTCTCTGGGAAAAGGAACTATTGAGATCTCCCCTCTACCCCCCAAATGGGATTATTTGAAAAAAAAGGAGAGAGAGAGAGGAAGAGAGAGAGAGAGAGAATTCATGATTAGCCCAAGGGTTTAGATTTAAATTTCTCCTGGTCGATACATTTTTAATTATCGTCTTTTTTTCTTGTGATAAGCCTTCTGTGTTTGTATAGAAGCCTTCCGCCCCTTTTTTTTTATAAACTTCAGTGTCTGGAATTGAAATAACTGACATTAAAACGTGTAAACGTCCCTCATTAGCGACAAGATTTGAGATGTCATCGCTATCACATGAAAATCAGAAAAATAAGATGATAAAACGTAGATTAGCATTTTAGAACTGCCTGCATCTACTGCATCATTCTGCTTCAAAGAAGAAAAAGATAAATGATGATGCCATTAAAAGTGAACTAATTAAGGAATGCTTCTTTTAAAAACTCATTAACTGCACCCTCATTTACATAATGATGCATATTAATTAAGTTTTAATGAATCTGAGCTTCCATCAAGTCTCCTCTCCTTGGCAGTGGAGCCATCTCTACAAATGAATAAACACTTCTCTTAAGTATATTTCTTTCTGCAAATGGGAAATGGGTTTTAAACAATAGAAACAAACAAACAAAAGCCGTCAATCTCTGCTCAATATAACTGCTCATAATTCAAGGTCAAATTTCGACTGAAAAATATATGTAAACCTTCTAAACGAATGGTTAAAACAAATAAATACGCTCATAAAAAGAGCTATGAAAGTTGAATTATTTCCAATGCAATATATTCCCTGACAGAGACATTTCGGCAGAGTTTTTTCTTTGTTTTGAGAAAATAATTAATTCCACTCTGTCTTTATACGCAGAAAGAGTATAGTGACAGGCTATGGGTTGTTTCTAATGAGATGCATTTTAAATTAGAGTGCACCTTTCACATTGCCAGCTGGTGCCTGCTCAGGTGCTTCTTGTGAATGACGGAATGCACACACACACACACACACACACACACACACACACACACACACACAAACGCAAACACACATCCTTCTCTGTCCCCACCATAACACTTAAACCTTGGAACAAAAAGCGATTTCTGTGGTCTGAGCGACTGCTGTTAATCTGAGCTTTTACCACATTTTAATTATGTCTCTCCTCTTAGAAAAATAAAAATCACTACAGAACTGGAACCCGAGCTTTGCCTCGACAAAATGAGATTTTCTTCAGAGCGAGAATGCGAGAAATCTCATTTAAATATTTTGTGGTTTGTTTTCAGAAATAATCAAAAGAAAAAAAAGTTGTCACTCTGGAGTGTGAGATTTTTAAACTGTGTTATTCAGTTTAGTGAGTTAAAGGAACATTTAAAATAATAATACATCTACTTTTCACTGTATATGATGTTTTTCTTCCAGATGATCGTTGCCTCATCGGCTTGTTTGTTTGCCTGCCCTTGTGTCTCCCCAGCTGGTTGTGGCAGGTAGGGAGGGTGGTCGCCATGAGCAGCCAGGCAGGCGAACACAGGCGAGGCGGACTAGCTCGGATGAGGTTAAAGGTCACAACGATCAGATGATTGGAACTACAGAGGGAAAGTGTGTAGCCATGTAGGGAAAATGGGGGAAGCAGATGCCCGTTAATTAGGGGAAATGTGACGGACAAGATTTGATCAGCGAGGGGTACGGCTGCCTCCTGCAGCACGGCAGCTGTTGTGAGGGGGGATGCTGGTGGGGCTGGTGTGGTTGGGTGTGTGAGTGCAAGAGAGTGTGTGTGTTCCCGTCCCCACAGGGCACCGCCACATTTCACAGACATGCCAGGATCCGTCCGCAGGCCAATGCAGTGTCCTACGGAGAGTCTATTTCCAGCACAATGCAGTTCAACTCATTAAATTCTCAGATGAAGTTATCACTCTTAGTGGGAAACTTAAATTGTTTCTGCAAAAATGTGTGTTTTTTAAAGTTTTGGGTGGAAATATTTCCAGTTTCCGTGCACTTAGCTAGCAGGTGACAGCAAGGAAAACAGCATCATATCAACCAGGACACGCTTAATCTGAGAGTAGCACATTTCCAGACTGGACTGAATTCTTTGTGGATCCAAGTGTGATTAAAACAACTTTTTAGGATTCCTTAAAATAAAAGGTTAAACTTTGTGTTGTCAGAAAACCAAATTTAAAGCTATTTTCTTGCTGCAGCCACAAATTTATGGTGCTGTAAATCTGCCTATAAGCACATTTAACTCATGCTGCTGTGGTGGCACATAGCGAGTCGGAGTCGGTCACACCTTTGCAAAAGAAAATCTTCAAATAAATCGCCTGCCAATGCTTTCAAATCTCTACTGCAGTGTTTTGAGTCAGAGTTTTAACGTCTGCAGCCCACTGACCGAGACATTTCCCGGCAGACGTTCTGAAATGTCGTTTGTTCCGTCTCGGCTGAAGTAGAGGATTTCCGGTAAAGAGATATAACTTCTCTCACCTTAACGGTACAAAACACAGTAGATACATATTTCTGAAAATACTGGTACACAATAGATGTTTTTCTGTGTGGTCTCCAACTTGACCACGACAGCTTTTTGTTCAATAAGCCAAAACAGAAAAGCAGATGTGACGTCACAAAGCTCCACATTGCGGTCATTGTGGTCAGCTAACTTCATATTTAAATGCCTATTTGCAAAAAAGTTCAACAAAGGTGTTAACATGTTTCAGTACAGGAGGGATTAACAGCAGGACGGATGTGGTTTCCCAGCTCTGATACTTTTTGAAAGTTCTAAAAAGTAGTGATCAGTCCTGCATTAAAACATATAGCAAGACATATCTCAGCCGAATTATCTGTAATCTAATAATCCTTTTTAAAAGCAAGTTTGGTTAAGCACGCTTTCGCACTCTTTTCTGCAATATTTTACAATTGTATATATAATTTATCATTGCATTGTGACAAGTTACCGTATATAGAAAGCAGGTGGAGGGAAAAAAAGCTGCTGAGAACTCCCGCTCCCACCCCCTCCCTCACCAACACCCAACACCACCAGCCCCTATTAAAACTTATCTTTCTTTAATCAATTGTTAAATGTCATAGACAATCATCATTTAACACTGTCTTCCTGTGTGATTCTTTTTAATCTGGCTGTAAATAGGGCAGCCCTGTCTATCACTTCAGCTTCTCCCGTACACCAGAGACTTAAGGTGTTTCAACAATAGCTTGTGAAAAAAAAACAAAGAAGCACTCTTTTTCTCCCTCCTCATCTCAAATCCCCGCAGAGAACACCAAAGGTATGAAAAGTGAAGAAAGGAGGAAATAAATCCAGGCGATGATGAATAATTTGAATGTAGAAATGAAGCTGTTTCAGGAGTGAGTGAGATACCGCACAAGGAGCAGCCACAGGGAGTGTACAATTAGGTCACCCAAAATAAAACGCTATCCTCCAGAAAGTCTTTCTTGGAGTTGTCAAATTCAATATATTTCACTGCCAATGGAATTCTTGATTTGGCTGTGAAGTGAGAGGGCAAAAAGAAAGAGAGTGAAGTCCTGCGCGCGAGAGAGACCACGTCCATTTCATAATTGATGCAAAAAAGGGGGACTGTTCATTTAAAGTCGGCGACTAGCCTCTCCGGAGCAGGAGCCATATTGTCTAGCATGT
Organism: Takifugu rubripes; assembly: GCF_901000725.2. Taxonomy (NCBI): domain Eukaryota; kingdom Metazoa; phylum Chordata; class Actinopteri; order Tetraodontiformes; family Tetraodontidae; genus Takifugu; species Takifugu rubripes. Next base: position 5,354,564 of record NC_042300.1, on the reverse strand, counting down.
GTTAAGGAGCGTGACGTCTCTTTGCAACAATACCTGCAGCTCATGAAAGCGTGCAGAGGCAGCACTCGCTTTGCACATTGGATTTAATGACACTCAAAAAGAGGCCTCGCCGTGTGGCCGCCATGCCGCCTCGTGTACCGGAGAGCGACGACAAAACTTTTGGGCGGCGGAAAGTTTACAAAGCATCACCGCGGTGACAAAAGTCAACAAACAGACCCAGCCAGCCCACGTCGTTCTCGCTATCTGAATCTCTCCCGCCCTGCAGGAAGGCGAGGCTCCTCCGGAGAGTACGATACGGCACGTCTCCAGGTGACAGATATGTCACACCACCTAAAACCCTGTGGCACAATTATACCTCTGTCGCTCTGAAGGGAGGAGGGGGAGAGGGGGAGACGGAGCGAGCGAGCGAAGTGGAGGGGTGGTTGGTGCTGGTGGATGCTTTACTCCTGGCTTATTCAAAGAGACAGCCCAAGGGATGCCTCTCGCTCTTCTAACAAAGCACTTCCCTCTCTCTCCCTCTCTCTCTTTTTTGCCTTTTTGTTTTTTCTTGAGTATTGCTGGGTGCGCTCCAGTCAAATCCTCTGGGCCCCAGTCTTCCCCCACAGCCATTTGAGGATGCCTCAGAAACTTTCTCGCAGACATTTGGGCCTGTTTCGCTGCTGATGTTTCAAATGAATAATCCACGTCTGCTGCGGCCACGCGGAGGGTTACTTGGGGATAGATGGCGGTTTAATGTCACACTCACAGCTGAGGGAATGTCACCTCATTTGTCGCAGCAAGCTGCACGCCGACTGTCGCTTTCCGCTGCGTTTGGATAATTTTGTGCAATTGCTAATGAGCTTTACTTTGGCTCAAACTTAGCAAAAAAAAGACGAATAATATGTATATATTTATATAAATATTACATCTTTATTCACAAACACACGGTTTATAATAGCTCCTTCTGACATGTGATGACTTCAGAGTGCCTAATACGGGCCCACGGCTTTAACAATGCATGAGTGAGGGAAAGAGAGAGGGGACGTGCTTGTACTCCAACTAGGTCAAACTGTCTAAGGAACAAAACAGAACAGACCTCAAGTTTGCGGAAATCATTACAGGAAAACAAACTTGTCACCAGCTTGACACCCTTGACTGTTTTGCTTTCCGAAGCACATAATAATAATAATAATATATATATAAAAAAAATCTCCATTGCAAATTAGCCTCTATGGCTGTGAAGTTTTTTCCACCACCTCGTTTGAAATGCATATCAAAAAGCACGGCAAAGCCACAACTTACCTTGTCGTTGACATCGGGGGACAAGAGAAGAAAAAGCACTTTTCTCTTTGAGAGCTGGTTTAGATTGTATACACAAACCCCACAAAGGAAGATAAACCAGAGGCGCGCATTCATAAAATATACATTTGCTTCTTTGTCTTTCGTTAAGATCTTCAACAAATAGTGCTGATGCAAGAAGGACAAAAAGGGAGAAGGTTACAGGGTGTTTGAATTGCAGCAGAATGACTCCCCCCACACACACCTCGCTGCAGATTCTTTCATATGAATTACAGTTAATCATGAAAAGAGATTCATTTATTCTTAAAGCGGCTTTAAGGGCATTTTCGGTGGGTTTTCGTGGGTTAGAAAGCGGATGACTTTAGTCTGTAGCACAGAAAACTCACGTAAATGTTTCTTTTCCACCAGAATCTCCCGGCACGGTGGCAGATGCGCAACACTAACTTTGTCATTAGCTGCACTTACATGCACACAGTTCTTCATGCCAGTTGAGGATTTCAGGTCAGTTGTTTACATGGATGTGATTTTTGACTATTTGCATGCACCAACACGTCTAATCAGAATGCCAGCGTGACATGAGCAGAGGTGATGAATATCAGTCATCTTCTACTCCTTTGGTGAGTTTTTGTCCTGGATTATTATATTTAATACTTATAGAGCAATCATACTTATTATTATTTAATCTGCCACTGAAGAGTGCTTATATCCAAAAGTGATATTAAGATTGATCCAAGGTAGTTTTCTATGTCAACAGGATGATTGAGAATATACACAGAATCTACACAGAAATATTAGGATTGATAAAAGTTCACATCTGGTTGGTAAAAACACCCTTCTTTTTGTGTTTTAGAAAATGCTCACGTAACCCTGCATCCATGCAGAACAGTTTAAAGGAAGGTGCGATTAAATATACATGTGTAAGGTAAACTAAGCCCATCCTTTTTTATTGTCTCCTATAGTTCCCCCTTTTCATGTTGTGATTTCAGTTTAGTTGTAAAGTTCTGTTATTCGAGTAATTCAGACAAGCAGATTAACCGGAAAGAGGAAGAGTTAATTGTGCAGCTCGCTGCCTCGTATCGAATGGGGGAATCCTGTTTTCAGCAGCGTTAAATCACATGACTGATGGTAATCAGCGGGTATCCGGCACATCTGAGGTGCAGTACGCCACTATGGGGCTGTGACATATGCGCTCCTTTATTTATGTGAGAATGGAGGCCGTGTGCATATGGATAAGAGCCAGGACGTCAGAAGAGTTTCAGTTCTGATCAGTTGATTACAATGTTTTAATTATTGTGAAGCGTGTAGAGGACAATTGTTTTGTTTTGGACTTTTCTCTATTTTTTTGGAGTTCTGATCTTAGTCCAATAAAATCCATTGTGATTATGTAAGTTTCCACTTCTGCCTGGTACTTTATTAACACCTTTAACCTTAAATTCTTTGTGATATTCCAGTGAACCATGTCGGGCACCTGATCTTCACCTTGCGCTGCTTTCATTGCCAGTGCTACAACTCTCCATGTGTGCATGTGTCGGGCGTGTGAGAGAGAGTTTGCACGTGTGCATGATTGCTGGTACAGGAGAGAGCGGCAGGAGTGACAGCGCGCCCCCTTCCCAAGGTCATGTCCAAGGAGAGCCAAGCCAATTACTATGCAGATCAGAACTGATGGCGTTTAAAGGGATTGCTCCAGTGCAATCACATTAGCTGGCCAGAGAGGAATCTCCAGGCTGACCCCAATCACAGGGTCTGCAGCGCCAGGGTCAGCCAGGATGGAGGACTGCCGCCCATGTTTTCTTTTCACAAAACACTTTTTCCTTATCTCCGGCAGGCGCATGATTATCAAACCAAACAAGCTGCCTCCTCCACCTTCCTACATACGTGCACTTGCATATATATTCTTAAGAATGCAAGTGGCTTGCAACAAATACAGTGCACCCAGATATGACATTTGGGCTATAAAAAGGGCCGTCTGGTAGGACCAAATACATGCAGTTCTGAGTGGTGTCAGGGTGTATCACAGTATATCGTATCACAGTTTATCAGCCTTTTGAATATTTCTCCATTGGCCTTTAGTCATGTTGATACACAGGTGTGTTACAAACAATTAATTCTATTTAGTGAGCTAATCCCCTTGCATTGAGGCATCATGCACTATATAGATCAGGCTTTTTTTTTTCTTCCACGAACAGCTGATATTTTTGAAAAGAGAGAACAATAATAAAATCCATCTTTCAAAGCAAATCAATTTATTTCATTAGATAAAAATGAATTTGTTTTCTCATAAGCTGAACAGGGAATTTAAATTAATTTAATTTTAGGGAGACTTAAAAAAGTTTTTCCTCCAGATAGTTGATCAAGCTTTCTTATTTTAGTTTAAATAGACCTTAAATAAGATCAATTAGGTCATTAAGGCTGGGATTAGATTTACTAGAACAAAAATCATCGTCATTATAAGGCTGTAAAATGTAGTTTATCTGGTTTATCACACATCACCATAGAGAAACTGGATGGACACACACACACTCACACACACTCACACACACGCACACACACACACACACACACACACACACACTCCTCACCAATGTTCACAGTTGACCACAGTTATCCACAAACACACATTCACACTTTCCTTTCCATCTATTCCTCCTCTTCTTCTCTCCCACTCATCTTTTAGGTGAACGCCTGTCTGTGATCCGCTGCCGTCTTTCTTGGAGGGCAGATTGCAATTTACTCTCTCCCTGTGGGTGAGGTGTGTGTGTCCAGGTTGTAAATATGCCTCCTCTATCTGTCTCTTGCTTTCTTTTTTTCCCCCTTTTTTCCCACTGCCTCTGTCAGTAGTTTCCCTCGATGCCCGTATGGCCAGTAATGAGACTGAGTTTCATCAGGTCGCCTCGGTGTTCCTGGAAAGATCTCACTTGAGCCACTGGCCCGTAATGGAATCTGCATCTAATGCATACATAAATCACACCTCTTTCAGGACATTTTCATATGCATAATGTCTTTCACCCCTCCTTCTTCTCCTCCATCCCATTCCTCTTTCTCTCTTTCCACCCAATGAGCTTTGCGTGGAGGGATGGGGGGGATAGGTGACGACAGAGAGGAATGGCAAGATGGAGAAAAAAGAGAAAGGTGATGAACCCCTCCTGCATTTTGTGCCTTCTTTTTTAAAGAAAGAAAGACTCGTAATTCTGTCCCGTCTATTGTGTTGACAAGTCTGGCTGAGTGGTGAGATGATGCTAAGATTGGGGAGGATCTTCTTTAGGTGGCGGCTTAACATCTGTTCTCACTGTGTGCATCCTGTGTGTGCATGTGTGTGCGGGTGCAAGAGGAAGAGAGAGAGAGAGAGAGAGAGAGAGAGAGAGAGAGGATAAGGGATCAAGAAAGATGCTCAGAGAGAAAGAATAAATAATAATTACAAAAAATAAGGTGGAAATTTTGTAAAACGGGCTTACTGGTTGCACTCTTGACTTAGAAGGACATTCACCATGGCCTCCCTCTCTCTCTCTCTCTCTTTCTCTCTCCTACTCTGTCTCCTCTGAGGCTTTGTTATGTTAATGCAGACGGATGTGGCAGATTCACAGTGATTTTTCATCTGCCGGTGACGAGAGATAAAAGGCGAGTGACGAGGTGTCGCGATCGTCCTCACTGTTCGCCTCTCAGTCACTAACAAGCTTCTGCATTGTACCTCCGCCATTTTCCCCGCGCTCCATTTGCATCTGCAAGCCTCCACTTCATCCTCCCTCCTAAAAGTTTCCTCCATCTCGTTAGGGCAACGTAGGTGTGAGATTAAAATGTTGGGCACACTTTCATTTTCATAGACTGCATGTGACCGCAGCTTGCCTGTACATGCCTACATGCACACCTGCATCTGTGCATCCTGCAAAGGAAATATTACCATATAGCACCCATGCTAGTGGAGGTTATTTATTTATTTGAGTGCCTCTTAAGTACATGGCACTTTTTTTCCTTTCCCCTGTAGGTGCTCTGCATCACTTCAGATGATACAAGCTGCCATATCAGCACAGGCTAACCCATTCTTAATCACATTTGCATTTTTATTTTGAGATATTCCTCAAACGTTTGCATTATTGAGGATTTATGATGAGCTCTTCGCCTGATCCTCCATCAACTTCACTCATAAAGAAGGTTCTCCATAACTCATAGGCAAGTGAAATATGCTGTCCCCCTGAAGTAATTAGATAGCAGAATTCTGATATGCAAAGTTTGAATAAATCACTTTGTTTATGAGTGTTGAGGCCTTGAGAGAAGGGGTGTTGAAAAGGAGCCCCCTATTCACACCGCGCAATAAAAGGAAAAATATTCCATGCGGTTGTGTTGTTACGCCGTGAGAGACTACTGTTTGATTTTGATCTTTAGATGCTTTACAGCAGTTGGAAGGTCACAGTTTAATAGATATCACTACTGTTTGCGTAGTTTGCCTTAATTGATGGTGACTTTGTGGTGTTTGGGGATAGCTACAACAAGAGGGACCTAAAAAGTTGAATTTGTGTGTAAAACTGGGCATCATTCTGGTTTATTGAAGCAAATCCTAGTTTATTAAGTTTTTATGATAATGATTAACCGATTTATAATTTTAATTAATTTTACTCATGTCAATAAACAAAGTGGAAACAAGTTTTGGTTTTAAGAAAAGATGACTTGTGTTGCATTATGGGAAATGTAGGATTTAGACAGTATTTGCTTTAATTATGACTTCAATATTTGAGGAATACCTTGATATTTTTCACTACATGAGCTATCATTTTGCTTTAAAGGTTTCCTGGATGGGTTTTCTGCAAATGTGTCGGTTTAAATTTTGCCAGTTTGAATATGTTTAAAAAAAATCGATGCAGAAACCAAAGTTGATATATTCTGAAATAATGCGGCCTCCTTGAGTTCTTCCAGCTTCTGTGGAACAATGACCCTTGCAGGTAAATATTACTGTCTCATTCACAAAAAAGAAATCGGTCAAACCTTGTTTCTTCCAATCAATTTTTTTTGTCAAATCTATGGAAAATGAATAAGGCTTCTTTTATTAAAAAGGATTTGAATATTCAAATGAACGCTTGGCTGATCTTTTGTTTAAGCCCTCTTCCTGTCACAAGTTATTAGCTGAAGAGGGTGAAAAGTTTCTTGTATTTTGGTGAATTTCACTTTGGATTTACACTGGAGGGGATTTTTATTAAACCATTATTTACACTGACTCATTTTCATTGTGATTTCTTACAGAAAATTCAGGCTTGACATTTTTTGAACAAACTTCTGTGTTATTTTTTTCTTATTAGCTTTTATAGATTTGCAATGATGCCAGTAAAAATACGATCCCCTATTCACTGTTTGCCGAGATATAATTGGCTATCTGAAATAGAGAGTGTGTTGCGGGTCTGAACTTAAGGATGAAACAGAAATTACTGCCTCAGTGCCTCTGCCTAACTGTAGGTAGTTATTCTACAAATAGAAATCTCTGCCTTGTGATAATTACTGCCACACACTCGGAGAGTGATGCAGTATGAATGTGTGAAGCCATTGTACGTGGGGATCAAAATAATGACATGTCGACCCATGAGAGGAAGGGATTAAAAATGAGATGGATTGTTTTTTTGCATGAAAAGCAGTTCAGTGATGTTGAACAAGAGGAATTCGGTGCAGTGATTCAAAAAAGGACAACTTGCCCTCTGTGTGAGGCGCGTTAAACAAACCAAGTAATAGTGGCAGACTTCCCATTAATTAAGCTTGAAGGATTCAGTTTCAATCCTCCATTTGTTGATGGGGAATTGCATACTTCACAGCCTCTGCCCCTTTGATGGTAGTTTTGGGACCAACAAATTGATTGATGGATAGCTATTTGCATGTATCTTAAAATGCATCTTTTCTTCTCCCCATTTTTGATTTAAAATAATGGAATGGACTAAGTGTGTGTAGGTGGGGTTGTGTGTTCCGCGCGTGTTGACTGGCACAATAAAGCAGGCCAGCTATGATTGCATTATGATCTGGTGGAAAATGAATTCTGCCTAACAAGAAACAGAAATGCACACAAACATCTTACTCTGTTTAGGATTTTATTGTATTATTCCATCTCACTGTGTCCTATTCAAGCGTGCACAAGAGCCCAGAGAATCCTATTTATTAATCCACAGATTTTATAATCAGTCATATCAAGCATGTGCAATGCTCTTACACACACTTCCCTCGTGTGTGATGTGAATCACATCGGGTTAAAGGAAAGTATCACTTTGTTGCCTGCACAATAGCAAGACAAGATTTCATGCTGGTCTGGTGCACAAAAAATTGAAGCTGTCTATAGTCTCACCTTTGGAAATTACTTAGATGTCCACATTCGTGGCAATTTCATTATTGATGAGGCAAAGTGAGCGGGCATAGTAGATGTCCAAAGACCTACATTAAGCGTAATATTCAAATTGTCCCCCCACCCGCTCGGTATGAGGTGTGACCTTCGGGTGCCATGAAAGCACCGCCTTATAACCAAGGCAGTTAGTTTGCCTAAGGCATATGAGATATAAGCATATGTATATTGATATACATTGAGGTAGTCCGTCCCTCGGCAATGCAGTGGAGCGGGGTATATATTTATATCTGGGTGTCCAGTGGACATGGTGCCTGTGACCGCTGATGAGAATGGGTATCTGGCTCCAGAGCATGTGGGTGAATTTACTTGAGGTAGCGTATGCAGGGGTTTCAATCTCCCTGCAAACCATTTGAATATAGGCCGCTGATTTATTACCTTATTTGGTCTGTCTTCTGTATGCAAATGCATTAGTGGGGGGCGGCCAGCAGTAGGGTTGAGGGTAGAGGCAGCAGTGGTTCTAGTGGTGGTGGCAGGGGGGGTGGGGGGGGGGGCGCACACTTTGGTTGTATGCATAATGAGATTCCCAGGGTCATCCCTCCGGTGTGTCAGGGACCCGTTGTGAAGAAAGCCTCTAGGGGATGGAGAAGACAGGAGCGGGGGGAGCTAAGGGGGAGGCTGCAGGGAAACGGTCCCCAGTAGGCAAAATCCCGAGGTGGCCTGCGAGTCTCCACTCTTCACCCCGCCTTCTTAAACTGCTGGCAGGTTCTCAGCCTATCCCCTGCCAGCTTCAGCGGCCCCTGCCATGCAACCTAGCTTGAGCTAAGCGTCTGCTGTGGCTCTTGGCTCAGTTGAAGTGCATTAGCCTTCATGACAATGCCCCCCCACACCCACTGCCAATTATGGATCTGATCTGTGTGTTTAATAATTGCCCTCTTCAGACGCATTCAATTGTGTCCAAATGGGAGTGGAATTGATTTTTTTGTAGGATATTAGCCGATTACTTTGAGTGCCCCCTAATTTGAATCGATTTGAATAATGGTTATTCATGTGATCTTTGCCTTTGCTAGTGTGCGGCACAACGGCACGCCCTCAAGGTGCGACACCGTTACTGTGATAACTACGCTGCATGCAAGTGTTGGCATGCGTTCAGAGTTTGATATTACACCGTCTTTCATAATCTGAGCAAATGGAAAATGATTAATACATCAGAAAACTCTGAGTAGATTGCAGAGGTGAGGATTCATCTCAAAAGCTCCTGTGATCAAAACGCTCTTGCTCTCATGGCTACCTCTTTCAGAGTTTTTGTTTTTTTCCTTTAATGGGACTCGATCCGGTTGGACTTTTGATTTGTCGCTGTCCAAAACAGGAGGATTCCATTTGCTTGCTTGCTTACATTTGTGCTTCTCACATGAGTAAATCGACTTGATGAAAAGGAAAATCTATGAAAAGATGTTCCGCTACATCTCGCTTTTGTTGAGCATATATGCAAAGTGCGGACCTGCGTGCTCTCAGCCATAGCTGAGTGAGCGCTGGCCGGGCCATCATATGTGTCTCAAACAGAACGGGGAGGAGGACACAGACGGTGATCACCCCCCCAACCCCGCTGCCACCACAATAGATAGACAATAGGTCTGTCTGACACTTAAAATATTAAAGAGTGGAATATGCACCGCTACGTTGATCTTCACTATCAATATTTAACATCCTCTTATGCATGTATGCTGAGTTGTCCAATTTCATTAAGGCCGTTTGTCATCCTGGAGGGCACTGGTCTTGGGCCCTGAGGAGCCCAGGGACAAAGAGATGGGGGGATTGTGTCACCAGCACCCACGTGGGGGGAATGATTCCTTGCTATATACTGTAGATAATATGCAACCAAGTGTGCCAAACTGATTGTGGATTTAATATGTTATCCAGGCAGAAATATGTGTCGAAATATGTGTTGAACATACATACATATACTGTATATTTTTTTTTATTTTTTTTTTAAACAAAACAGGTTTCCCCCCCTTCATCTCTAGCACGTAATCACGCTTTTCCGATCTGTCAAATCTCTGAGAGGATCAGCGTCTGGTTTTCATTTACTCGGAATTATGCTTTGAATGTCATTGTGTAGGTATATGTTTCTTTTTGTGTCATTATGGAGAAAACGTATGAGTTCTTAAGAGAAAGGTGCAAGGAAGTACATAACCACAAATTGTCTATTCTGTGGCTGTTGCTCTGAGTATGTCGACTAAGGCAACACGGTACACATAGAGCTGTATTTGCAGCCCGTACATTTGTCTCGTGTTTATCACATTTCCTCTAACAATACATCTCGATTCCTAAAGGCACAGAATCTCAAATGTGACATTTTAACAACCCTTATTCCTTTCACGCTGCACCATTTCCGTTTTGCACTTTAGTGTCATTTTCATTCCAAACCTGAATTACCAATTTGTCTTTGTGGCACGGGCAATTTACATGCATCCGTTTCAGTTTTTTTTTATATGCAAAATGCACTAAAGTGTAGCATTTTTCCCATCACAAGGATATTTTCCTGGGCCTAATTTCATGGTTTTGATGGTGAGTGAGTCTGTCTCGGAGGAACTGTACCTCTTGTTCTCATAGCTCCTGGGTGACGTCTTGATGACAAGTGTCTTTAATATGCATGGAGAATGGCAGGTCCCACATTTTGTCCCCACAGTTTAGCATGTTGAGGCGAAATTGCCCAGCATTGAGGCTGCGGTTACTCGGGGAGACAAATGTCAGTAACCATTCACAGAGAGACCCTGGCTTTTTACGATTATTACCTCTGTGTACCACCATTAAAAACAGAGTGGGTGGAATTGTCCGTGTGGCACTTTTGGCTTTCTGTGTGGTGGCTACCTTCCAGCAGAAGGGCTTGCAAAGACATTTTCCTCTTATACATGTTGTACAGTCATCCCCTGCCAAGAGAGTGAGGCGCGTGTCCGTATAACCCATCTTAGATTACATTACAAAACCATTTATTGTGTGCATAAATATGATGTGAGTCTAATAATATAAAGTTTTTCATTTAAGTGATATCTAACCCTGTTTTTAGGAACTTTATAATGACTTTAAAATTGTTTAACATCTACACAGAGTCGTTAATGACAGAGTAGGTGCAGGTGTCACCTGCAAACTGAAACCACCAAAGATTCAAATCCAGCGCACGCTCCCCCCGTGAGAAATTCTTAGTTCCACATGATGATCAAACAAGTCAATGAATAAGTAAAACTGTGTAGAACATTTATTTCAGTGTTCAATCCAAGCCAGATATTTTATTGCCACTGATCTTTAATGTTCTCTATGATGCAGTCAATAGCATTAACACTCAATTCATTGGTAAAACAACCTCTGCTCCAGCTTACATTTGTGGGGCTGCTTTAGATACTAGTGCCATTGCTGTTGCTAATACTTGACACATACTTTGCCTAATTTACTAAAGTACATCGATATCAAATATAATATTGGCTTGAAGGAAGAACGCTGAAGGAAAAGTTGTTGATGTTTTCTTGGAATTACTACTAATTCAATAATTTCTGTTACATTTGGTATCATACATAGCTTGAGCATAGCAGCTGTTTCTCCCGTTTGTCTGCCCCATGTAATTAATAGTGTGGCAGCAACAAGAGGCGGCAGTATTTGTGACCTTAAAAATCACAAATGAGCTGTTAATCCTCAAATTTAGATACAATAAATTTGCGTGTGTAATAAAGTCAATCTTCCTCGTTGAGCTGCACAATGTTGCCATTGAAATTTTACATGCTTGAAAAACAAAGATGGACGAGTGGAAGTAAATTAAAGAGCTTCTGATATTGAGGTTGCAAAAAGACTTTACAGGAAAGAATAATTTTGTCAAGTTTTGAAACTGCTTGTTTGAGACAAAGAGCTCCATCTTTAAACTGCCAAACAACTATCGACATTCTTCCAAAAGTTTATGGAACGTTGTAAACATGTAAAGCCCAGTTTTTGAAAGCAATTGTTGAACTCACCCACTGTAAGTATGTTTGACTACCAAATGAAAATGTCTGGTAGGTTTGTTTTTTAATACTTTGAGTTTTGGATGAATTTAAAGTTGACATCATGTTTGCTTTACTCGCTTCTTTCACTTTCTTTCCTCACCTCTCGGCTCCTTATGTGTCATTTCTCACCCAAATGACACTCTCTGCAGTCCATACAAGCTCAGTCACAAATGTATTCACCTTCACCATCAGCCTCTTGTGTTTCTCTCACATTTACACACAAACACATACACACACACCTCTCGTCGGCATATCCGCCACACTTCTTACTGGTGCTAATCAATCTTACAATACATTCATCATCAGCACCCCACCGCAGGTTCCGTCCTGCTGAGTGAAATCTCATTTAGGCCTTTTTGAATGTTTCACTGCACTGGAAATATGCAATTACATCATGGACATGGGGAGACCGGGCCTGGCAGGGAGCAGCCACTGACAATTAGACACCAAACAGACCAGGTGTGAACAGAACTCAACACCACAGAAGAAGAAGAACAAGATGAAGAAAAGGACAAAGACTACTGTTTATGTAGTGTCTAGCTGTTGTCATGCTGCATTCTTTTCTGGTCCAAGCTTATTTAATCTGCACAAATTCCAAAATGGAAAATTGGCATGTGGCTCAAAGAGATCCCATTTCAAATTGGGAGGGAAAAGTGTGGCGTTCCAAGGTTTCCAAAAAAATGAAGTTCCCAAACTCTTATTGTTGTTTAAAGAAGGAGTGTGGATTTTGTGCCATGTTCAAATGCATATCAATCAAAAAGGATTCACGTTTTACACAATTTCCCTATTTTGGGAGTCTATAAACAATCAAGTTTGTTTATACTTTAAAAGCATAATCATAATCAGCAGCAATGTGCATTTGATAGCGTACAAAGTGAATTCAAACCATTCCAAATTACAGATGTATGTTAATGCAACTCAGTGCTGGTTATTGATTACAGATGGCCTTCGTTTACTTAGCCAGGAAAACAAACTCAAAAATAGTTTCGAGCATTTGGTCTCCGCTGATGTAAAGTTCTTCTGACAAAGATCTTATATTGTCGATTCATGTTGTTGTTTAATGTTTTATCAAATCCTGTTTAGAAAGAAATACATCTTATCTTTCCATATTTTATTTTAACTTGAGTATATTTCTGGATATGTTTTATCAAAACTTGATGGGAAGATGATCTCATCAGAATAAAGAGCAAATGCGGGAGTATAAATGAACCAATGGTCCTTGGCTGGGGATTTAAACCTATAGTGGTCTGAGTTTTGTGAATTAGATGAAATGAAGACAAATGAGTAACATTTGCTAGATTGCAGTGTTAAATTCAGGATTGAGGTCTAATCGAGGCTTAATAAACAGATACAAACCACCTACTTATTGGTGTTCAACCCAGGCCACAGCTCAGCCAGCATCATTTATAGATGCCAAGGAGCAAAAGCTCCACACGTGACACAGCAGGCCTCAAAAGTCACCTCTGTCATGGTTCAGATCATCTTTGTGCCCAGTAATGCCATCACCTTTGGGTATTTTCAGACAGAGAGTGTGGTATGTCAGCAGGAGCATTTCAGGCAACTCTTAATGTGTTGTAAAGAATTTTGAGATACTTCAGCTCTTTCCCCATCTGAGCAAAACATGAAGATGGTGCAATCATGAATAATTTTAACATTAGAAGCAGTGCACGTTATGACAATCTGCACAGCTAGCAGAGAAACTTCAGCGACCTCAGATTCATTATGACTTTTCTCCCTGCTTGGTTCAAGAAAGGAAAGGAAGCGTTTGCCATCAGGCTTGTCTCCCACATAACCGCAGTTGACAAGGTCCCTTTGCTCTGTGACAATGCAAAGACTGGTGTCCTTCAGATATATTTGTGTGCATGTGTCTGCATTGTCTGTCTATATATGCGTAAATGAGTGTGAACGGTAAGCACATGGAGAGCTCTGACATATGATTGTGAATAAGCATGCAAAGTAGATATCTTTACAGCGCAGGTGTGTGTGTCCGTGCATGCGTGCGTGTGCGCAGGGTTCACAGGCCCAGGCTTTGACATTCACGCTACACCACCTACGCACTGGGGTCCCATCTCGGGGTCATTTACATATCTTTGAAAGACAGATTGAAAAGAAAGAGAAAGGAGGGAACCTGATGGGCGAAGGGAGGGAGGGTGGCGAGAAAAGAGGAGGGGGGGAAGAGATAGATGGAGAGAAAAAGGGTGATAGAGAGGGTGAGAAAGAGGGGAAAAAAGAGAGAAGGACCAAGCCCGAAGATTACATTCCCCCCCATCTAGAAAATGAGGGGAAAAGGCAGGGTGTGTAGGGGCCTACTGGGAGGATCCTTATTCATATTTGTGTGTGAATTGTTTATCACGGTGACAGAAGCGTGCCAGGGCTGAGATAAAGGCAGCGCTCCATCACGGGGCTGTGACAGCGGGAGGACACGCCGCACACTCACCGCAGCAGCCCCAGAAATATTATTAATAGATGCTGACTTGATTTGCCACGATTGCAGCGTCTTGGCACCGCTTGATTGTGGCCTGTGAAGTTCCGTCCAAAGGGGAAGCTATTTTTCATGAAGTGACAGAAGTCTTTGCGTTTTCTATCCCTCCCCATCACCGCCACCACTCCTCCTCTCCCCCCTTCCTTCCCCTCCTCCTTTCAGTTCAGCAGTTGCATCTCTTTCCAAAGAGCTGATATGCAAGGCTGCTTATTATGAGAGTGGTGTCAGATTTAGACGGGAAAAAGCCAGACAGGAAGCGGGAGAAATAGTCGCTCCTTTGATGGGATGGCCTGTGAGATGGCCCGTAGATGATATCTGGTGCCGTGTGTACCAACCATGCCACGCAACTTCAGTGGTTTGAAGCAATATCACAGCTTTAGGAATATGGGAAAATTTGTTATCACATGTGCACATGCATAAATTCATAACTTTGCACGGAGCTTGTAAACAGATTTCTTCTTATATAGATGCATGTACACATTCATGTCATGAGGAGCAATGGTGCACATATTAGATGGCCTGTCCTCGATGACAAGTTAAATTAGAGTGGGAAGTTCTAAATCCTGCATTCAGATCATCGGAAGTATGATATTTCCCCCTGATGCTGCTCACCTTCGACCTTCAATGGTGTGGGAGGTGTGCTTTCACTTACACTCTCTAGTTAAACCACTTGGTGGGTGTAAGCATGTGCAGCCATGAGAGGGCATTGCAGTCCCAGATGTGTGAGGAAAGTGTGAGTAAACTTCTTTTCTTCAGTCAAAGTTCACCTTAGACTCATACTGTCTTTGACAAATGGGTTTGCAAATCTGATTTGAATTTCAATCCCGGCCCACCAACAAGTTTCACAGGCCCCCATCGGTGCCTAAGTGCAAAAACTACAGGGGAAAAGATATCTGGCAAAAAAATAAAAAGATGGATTTCTTTGCATTGAAGAATACAATCTCAAACCGCAGACAAGCCAACATGAGGGGAGTTGAAATGTGGTGAGTACAGTAACTGTAGACCGCTGTCATAACGGCCCCATTCGCCTCACCCTCTCTGACCTTGTTTGCTTATCAAAACGACCATGAGATCAAAACATGACGGAGTTTCTCACTCTTACACACACATGCAAATACATACACCTGTGTCAGGCAACCGCAAGCTCTGTCCTCATTGGCGTGGAGACAGGAAATCGCTGCGGTCTCTCTCGCACACACACACACGCACACACACACACAAATGCACAGAGTAGGTGAGTGTTGTGCTGATGGGGCCCTAACTTCACACAGGATGTTCGCTTGTCTCTGTACAGCCCTTATCTTCAGTGTGCTGCACTGCTACTGCAGCCCAGAGGCCGCAGTGTGGGTGTGACACCTGCCAGGGAAAGAGGGGGGTGAGGGGGAGGGAACCAGAGGGTTGACAGAACAAACCAGGAGATGAAGAAAGTGAGATAACTTGCCACCTTTTACGTTTTCAGAAAATGCATTCATGAGGTGATGCAGAATCAACTCACATTTAAGTTCTTCTCGGTCTGTGTTTTGGAGCAGAGCCACATGCTCGTTTCAACAGCGGGATGCAACTATGGCAACTAAGAGAGCTCAACACATTGCCACTTACAATATATGTAAACACAACACTGGAAAAATTACAAAAGCATCAATTTTACAATGTGCGATTGACTCAAAAATGCAAAAACAACCAATCAGCAAAGCAAAACCAGTGATCAGCATTAGTTTAAGCTTAGAGTTTACTTGCTTTTGGTGCATGTTATTTAAAGTAACTTAATGATATTGCGAGATAATAACAGATCATGGTTGTCTTGTCGCTCACTTTTAAGAACCCTCCCAAAAATCCGCATAATCATTTTCAGCTGCGCTTCTGTGTTTGTTGCTGTGTTTTCTTTAGTATTGAAGAAAAATCCTCTTAATCTGTTAGTCTATTATTAGTTTACCTGTGTTAAGTGCAGAAGGTTGTGTCGTGTTGTCCTGTTTACTATAGGTTATGCCTGCATTCATGCAAGCTATTGTTTTTTCCCTTTTTTAGCATTGTGCCAATACATCTCCCCTCACTGCATTCCACACATGCATTGGAAAACTGCAAGGGCTCCATTCAGCCTTCAGAAAATAGTCGTTGTTCAGTATTGGCTGACAAATTAACTCCAATAATATTTAAATCCAGCGGCGGCGGCGGCGGCAGCAGGTCATCTTTATTCGGCATTATGCTTTCTGCACTGAACATTGTTTATTCAATCTGCGCCGGTGCTGGCCGCCGTCTACTTTGGAGTGTTCTGTTTTTCAAGCAATCTATTTCTGATATTGCTCTATTTTCCTGAGACAGAGTGATATTTTCACACTGGCCTGGTAATATTACACAGCCCTTAATGGAATCATGGCGCCTGCACCCCCCCAACCCCCTCCATGATTTGAATAAACGCATTCAATTAAATAAAACCTGGAAAACTGTAGCTTTTAATTGAAAGGGAATTATCCTCTATATGAAATCAGAAATGATCTCCAGGGAGGTAGTGGTGCTTTTCAACAACTCACCAATTAGACACTTGTCTCTTAAATGGAAACTACCTCCAAAGGAAATGCCCCACATTAGGGCTTAATGATTTGGGCACTTACCAATTACGGTAGCAATGAATTTCTTTTCTCGTTAAAACAAGACATCATTTTATGGATTCATAAAAGCTGCGGTTTTGTATATACCGTCACGGCCGCGGTGGGGGAACACTGAAAGAGAGCGTGCCTCCTGTCCTCTGACATTATTATTCTAGTGATATTAAATGTGTTTAAAGTTTCAGTTATGTCTCTGAGCAGGGTTTTAAATTGAACTCATGGGAGGTTCCTCTAATATAAATTTAGGATTTAATAATTCACAGATATAACAAATCTATAGGCTACAGTGTTTATACTTTACAGGAGTATCATATCCATAATATTGACAAAAGAGGGCAGCAGGCAGCTTCTGACCAGTCAGTCCCGCCTCTTTTCAGAGCCGATGAGACTTGGCCTAAGAGAGTGCAGGCCTGGTTTTGCTCTCTGAAGAAGGCCTTGCACGCCTTCTCCTTTGGCTGCCTGTCTCTGTGAATGACTGTGAGATTGGTTTATTTTAGTTCATCATCTCCCTCATCAATCTTTTACATGGGACTGCGAAGATGACAAAAGTGAATCACTTATGTGGTCGAAAGTTTCTGGCAGCGAATCGGTGTGAGTAAACACAAAAGGCTTGCTCTTCCCTTTCTTCTTTAACCCCTCCTCACCCTCTCTGCCCCGTCACCCGCTCCCACTTTCCCTCTCCCCTCCGCCACTACGCCCCCATCGCCACCGCTCGCCCTTCTCCAGATATATTACTGCAATGTGTGGATCGAGCCGGGTTTGTGAACTAGGTGCCAGACCACATCTGAGAGGTTGTGCTGAGGGAGCAGATTGTACTGTGACGTCGTTCTCTCTGTGTCTCTCTGTCAATTCGTCTTCTCCTTTCTCTTCTTGTGAGGTGACTTTTTCCTTCTGCAGCCTCATCCTGCAGCCACATGCTGCCCACCAGTGCATTTGCAATTCTGCTGACTGGCTACTGTGTTGCAGACTGTGTGGGTGGGAGTGGCCACAGCCCTCCGACAGATCTAATCAGGAGTGATTAAAAAGAAGAATGGAAAAATGGAGAGATGAGAGTGGAAAAAAGGCCGTCTCCATTTGGCCTTTTGAATTCAAACACATGTCAGATGTTGTAAATGACAGAAGGACTGGACTGCCAGGAGACACTGGTTAGTGAGTTCTTCTCACTGTAGCCTGATATGAAAATGGAAACCACGTTGAAAACTTTTGCAACTCAACTTGTTCCACATTCCTCATGATAGCACTTTGCATTGAACACTTTCAGAGGGCAGAAGAGAAAAATGAAATGTTCAACTTTTTAGGCTTTGTGTCTTGTGTTTGTAAAAATGTGATTATTTATTATCGAAAAAATGGGCATTTAGTAAAAAATAGTCGAAACACACACATCAGCGCAAATCTGACTCTAATTGTGTTTATATCTGAACGTTTTAACCAAAATGAATAAAGCCTCTGTCATAATCTTAACAATTCTTGCATAAAAATAGACAGAATACTTCTGTGTGTTTGTACATATTACAGTAGTTATTATCTGGCAGAAAAGAGGACTTCCTTGCTCCTCCAGCCTTTAAATGTCTCCCTTTTTTGTCATCTGTCCTTTCCACTTCCATCCACATCTTGTTTTCATAAGAATTCCCACACTACAAAAATATACACACACGTACATACAGAACTATTAAAATAATGCAAAGCTTGTATTAATGGTGTGTCTTTACATACTTATTAGATTAGGTTGATTTTCAGCACAGCCTTGGATTGAATCCCAAGGATGGGGGACTAAATTATGTAGTCTTGTGGAGTTTCCCAGTGGTCTAAAGGCCTGCCTCTGTGTTATTATGCTCACTGTCGATAGTCAGTCTCACAGGTTCCACATGGTTGAAATCTTTAGGTCCAAAGCCACATAATTTGGCATTTGACGCATGACATTTTGGAATACTAGTTTAGCAAAATACCATTTTTATCTTCACAAACAGCTCAGGAGAGCCTGACGTCTAAGGACAAACACCAACCAAAACTTGGCCAAATGACTGTAAAGAAAATTCCATCGTCGGCAAATGGTGAAAACACAACTCTCCAGGAACTTGTGAGTCACCAAACAAACTGTTCGGCCGCAGACGTGATCTGCTCCTTTCCAATAGGGCCACCGCCGCCCTCGCGCTCCCCGCCTCGCACATATATAGCACACGCAGAACACGGGTGCAGGGTCTGCCAGTGCACATAAGAGAGACGCTTTGAAAAATAAGCCCTCATTTGGGCAGAGTGGATTCAGATGGTTTGGCTACAGCTCAAAGGCGAGCAGCTCTCTGGGTCAGCTTATTATTTCAATGGATGCAAGGCGCTGATGTTCTCAAGTGTGGCGCACTTCAATCAAGCGACCCAGCAGCTTAGCACATGGGTCAAGGCTACAGTCTCATCTATTGGGTGACTGAGGTTTTGACCATACCCTTAGCTATCCCAAAGTTCCTTTTGCAGAAGAAGTTCTGTACTCCAAAGAATAATAATAATAATGAAAAAAAACAAAAACTAAATTGAATTCAGCTGTGGCGAGGGAATCCCAGATCTGATCAAGACCAAAAAAAGAAGGAAAAGAAAGAAGAATTGCTCAAAGATGCCAGGTTTTTGCAGGAGCGAGGGGGAGAAAAGACAGATGTTTAATTTTCTTCAGTGTGCAAGAGGCAGGGCCTTAGAGGTGTGGATATGTGGGGCGGTAGTCTTCTCATGTTTGCATTCTGTCAAAGTGTTTGTGCTAGTGCTGAAAATATTTTTGAGTCTTATTTTTCTCAAACAGAGGGAAGCGTAATTAACATAAGCAGACTCTCCAAACAAAAACAAACAATTAAACCCACCACTTGCAAAAAAGTATGGAAGTAATCTTTGTTGTACTGTCTTTATCTTACTTTTTGGACCGCCTCAAATGATTCCTTGTTATGCGTTGTACTTGTATAAGCATACTTTGCTTTGTTTGGCCGTAGCTGGATTATTACCATAAAGCAATGCTTCTCCACTTTTAATGCTACGGCAGAGGGTTTCATAAACACTGGTCATGATAATTGCCCAACAATTGACCACAAACAACAAGAGACACCTCACGCGTAGATGTTAACACCCATGTGCAGCCACACAAACACACATTCAGAAACACACACACATAATCTACAAATCCACACCAAACAACTAAAGCTAATAAACACTTAGCACAGCAGAGTGAAACACAATCACAGCTGAATGAGAGCCATCAAGTGTGTTTGACCGAGCCTGCGCCTCTCTGACTGGTCAAAAGCAGCCTTGCGAGAAGGTTAACTGGACTATATTTGTTGTTATTCCACGGCGGGCATCTGTTCCATTGCTTACATTAGCAGTTATCGACTGCACCAATATTAGTCATGGCCCCAGTGTAGTGTAATTCAAATTTACCAAAGCGTACCATCCACCACTATGGTCTGTTTCCCCCTTCTAGCTGTGCCCTGATAGGGTAATGTGGGGTGTAATGATGGCCAATTAGCAGGGATCACAAAGCAGGACATGCAAACAGAACCTAGCAGACTAGACCAAGTTAAGATGCGGCCTGTCGCAACTTTGTCTTCCCTGACACTGATCTCTTATCAGTATCTAACTCCAGAAAGTCGTTCATTTGAGCCCAATGATCTAAAATCAGCGTCGCTGAGTAACATCATTGTACTGACAGTACAGCGGGATCCTGGACCATGCTGGGCCGTGTCAAACAGTCAGACCACCCAGTTTCTGGCTCCACTGTGAGGCCTTTTGTGCAGCGGCGCAGCCAACACCCTGATTCATAACAGAGCCAACGGCCGATGTCTGAACGAGTGCAGTGCACGGAGAGTAGAGATAACCTCCAGCATTTTGTGTCGGTAATTGGCCTTGATGAATTGAACAGCCTCGGAGATTTGCTTGGTGCAAATTGAATAACGGCTGTTTTCCTGCTATTGATGTGGTAGATATAGCAGAATGACCCATGCACATGAGGGACGCCAGCATGCTTTGAGGCGTGTCCTTGTATATGCCCTTTTCCTATTAGATTGGGTGTCATATTTACTTGGTTACTATCTTGGATTCAAGAGACCCCAGAGCTGCACATCATAAAGGAAAAAAAGTTGCTCCTGAATGTTTAAAAAAAAATAAAAATGGAGGCACCCTCTTGGAATCTTTCGCAAACATTGTGCTTAAATCTGTTTTTTGTTTGTTGATTTCAATCTAAAAAATACACTTCAATGAGGAAAACAAGGATTTTAAAGAGTTTGAGGGGGGTTAAAGGAACAGGAAAGGTTAGAAAGTAAAGCGGTGACAGACCATTGTAATATTTTACTGCTAAAGATGACAGTCAACATCAGGGCAAAGCATTCAGCACTGCGCCTTCAAGTCTAATGATCTCCTGATGACACTTGAGTCTTTTTGTGCAAACATGAACAAGTTTTCATTTAACACTGTCAGCCACACATACCAGAATGTTAATTTGTCATATTTATGACAGAAATTGCCCCAAGGCCACTATGACTGGTGAAAATATATTTGATGACTCTTAAATATGTTTGAAATCTGTTTTGTGTTAGCTGTATTTTCGCCAGAATGCCCACAACACAAGAAAATCACCCTGAGAACTGTCTACCCAATGTCGACACTTCATCTACAGAATACACAAGTGGCGTCATAAGCGCTTCTTGCACTATGTGTAGCGGTGGGATTAACTCATTCATGTACACAGTTAGCGCACGTTATGAACCGACTGCTGCCAATAAAAAACACATGAATGGATTCTCGCCGTTAATACTTAAAGTCTGAATGGCATTTGTTGCAACAGAAAATGGAACAGTCACAAATCCTCAGATGTTTTACAGTTTTAGCAACAGTAAACTTGCCTCATTTTATATACAGCAGCAACACTTGCATCTGCTGGCTAGCATGTGGTCATTTTGCTACAGAATGGAATAAAACATAAAGAGAAGACCACAGAGAGCATATGTAGTGTTACTCATTAAGATAACATTTGGATAACATGTGAGTGTTCACCTCTGAACAGATGAGTAACAGATGAGACCTGGAAAAGAGAGGAAAAATATAAATGTCTGTTTAAATGTACAGGTTTAATCAGTTGTAGCTTCTTCACTGAAGCTTGGCAGCGGAAAACCAGCAATTCACAAATTAGAAGAAGTCCACAGCGAGGTTGAACCAGGCTGGGTGAGTCTGGCAGGATCAGGCAACAGAGTTGGAGAGGGGCAAACTAAGAACAGGCACCGTGAGCACAAGGCACAAGAACAGGAATAACCAAACACGCAAGTCTCAAACAGTTTCTGAGACAAGCTGTTACCACTGAGGGAAGAAAAAGAAACTGGTGAAGCCAAATGTGTGGACCGGGCTTTTAAAACAGGAGGCAGGTGAAGATGATTGTCTGGAGATGAGGAGCAGGTGTGCAGATCATATGACGGGCGTGACCTGGAAACGGCCCTGTCCAGCCTGGAAATAGACAGACAGGGGAAAGGCTGACAAGAAACAGAAGTGTGTGTGTGGGGGGGCACTAGCTAGAAATCCTAACAGCATATTTATCTATAAAATCAAATATTAGCCTATAATAATTCTGAAAATTTCATTTCATCGACCAGTGATGGCTTTTGTTTATTTAACTAGCCTACACATTCCAGTGCTGTAGGTGGGGTAATAACATCCAGCATTAAATAAAGGCATGGCGAGTCAACATGACGTTACCGATGTGGCCATTTTTACTGTTTCTGAAGAGCATGAGGCGGTTTCCAAAACCTGCGATGAAAACATCCCAAAAGAACAAAAACTCAAAGGTCATGTGGGAATCTAACATTGCAGCAATGGATGACTGAAGAGAAACTTAATTAACATCTAAAAATTATTATTGATGTACTTTGCGCTTTTTATAATTTGTTGACGTGGGAAAAAAAAAAACCTAAATGTCTTCAGAGGAAAAATCCTGTGTGTGTTGTGTTTATTTGTCTTGTGTTTCCCTTCAAAGCAGCGGCTGCTAATTTGCGAGGGGGCCCCCGAGGCAGGATTCTAGCTGCCGAGTCCCCTTCTTATTTCGCACACACAAGAGATTGTAGATTATGGATTTCTGGAACATGACAAATGGCTCTTCTTCATGGCCTCAAATTAAATAGCCACCTTAAGGCTTTTTTCTATCACGTCAATTAAAACGTACTTCTGTGAATACTCCTATAATTTTAAATAAAGTAGAACAAATTGGATGACACACAGTACAGTTTTTGGGGCCCCAGGGACCTTGGACTCCTTTAACAGTTAGCCACTGGGCCCAGATGATAATCCAAGCATGCTCCCTGGAAAGAAGTTTAAGAACAAGTCAGGGTTTATGGACCACTCCCTGCAGCCCCAATCGTCCAGTCAAAGCTTAGCAGGTTTATCTCAGGGTAGAGCTGGTGCTAATTCTGAAGCATTTCACCTCAAGTGTTGGAGGATTGTCCTTAAGTCACCATCGGAATCTGTTTTGATCCTCTGGAAAACTGGGAAAACTGATCCATTAGCATTTCCAGACTTTATTTTATGGCTTGGTCCCATAACATTGTGCTTTCAATACATTCCAGTATTCAAGGTATATTGTGCATTTATTGAAATAAATGTTAAAAATACAATGTTGTATTCTAACTCTGTAATTGTGTTCTAAGATGTTTTTTTGTTTTTTTTAAAAATCATTGAGAACAACAAAACTATTAATGGTCTTTGCTTTGTCCATCATCACTGCTGGAGCACAGCCACTCTGTCAGCCGAACAGTTAGCACTAATAGAACAAGATTGCTTACATGTTGATGTGTCAGGACGGTGAGTTTTTACTTTTGATTCTATCTTTTAATCCCCGTGTCTCTAAGTTGCCAGGATTGGTTCCTGTGGGGCTTTACTGTCTGAGCTTGTAGTTTGGAGCCCGTCATTGGTGGATTACAGAAACAAAGCGGCAAACCTCAGCCACGACTTTGACTGCTTGTTTCAACCATGATGTTTTCTCACAGTGCATTAAAAAATGGTCTGTAACAAAGTGAGAAGGGTGACTTTTAAGGCAAATCAGTAGTTTTCCATAAGTAATTACATAGCAGGAGGTGGAACCAGTTTGACTTCCCTTTTTGAACTTCATTTTGCTTTTGCCAAATCCTCTTTCGGCCTGTTAACTCTGTTGTCTCTTCACATGTAGATGCTTGTGTGCAACATTTGCACTTTGATATCCTTTCAGAATACCGTGAAAAGGCTGATCAACGCTCAAAGTTTCAACTTCTGTGACCCTTTCAGCAGGACTGCTAAGTAGGCAGCAGCAGAGTGAAGCCTTTGGAAATAACTGTGGTCAACTGAATGGGGAGGAGGGAGCAAAGGAAAGAACCTTGCTTTTAATAAACAAGATAATGGGTGCCATACGCCCCTTCTCACACCACTATTACTCTCTGTCTTATTTCTTTCCTTCTTTCTCTGCCTCTTAATACCTCACTCACTCATTTCTTTCAGCAAAAATTGCACGAGACAAACTAGAAAACTGTGAGAAAAAGAGTGAGAATATGGAAGGGGCAAAGCAGGGCTGTTTCTGAAAATTAATCGGGATTAAGAGCTACTTTTCAGGCAACAATTCCTCTTCCCAGTCCAAGTGTGGCCTTACCCCCAGCCCCCACCAACCCCATGCTCCCTAATACTGAAATGGCCAAAGAAGAGAACATTTATTTATAGCCCGGATGTCTCACAAAAACAAAGGCTTTGTTTCTGCACCTCAACTATTGAAAGCTTTCCAGCATTTCTTTCCAGAGAAGTCATCAAGGGTGAAGCGAGGATAGGCTGAGAGGCTGGTAAATATAAATAGATAAATGAAGGCACTGGCTAGAATGAGGAAGAGGAATAAGCATGCACATGGACACATAAGGGGGGAAATTTGCAACACTGTGTATTTCCTTTATCTCCCATTTGGGGCCCAGTTTGGAAGAGTCCCCTGGTGAGTCTTAGACAGCTCTATAAGAGATAATGGCTGGAACTTACCAAAGAGAGAGTAAATGTGTGTGTGTGTGTGTGTGTGTGTGTGTGTGTGTGCGTGTGTGTGTGTGTAAGCTATGATTTGCCAAAGATAATATGTACTGAATGAACCGCAACCAATCGTTCTCAAGCGTTGCCCTGATTCAAATTACTAAAGGATTTCAGCGTTGGTAGCAGAGGGTGTGGGAGTTGTTCAGTCGTGTCTGGCTGCGCTGTTTGATACTGATAATTTATTAGAGATATGTTTAGATCAGGACTATTTTGGATGTGATAGAATAACTAAGGGGCAGAGGAAGATAAAGCACTCTCTTTGTTGCAGCAGGAGCCCTTCTTTTAGTTCACCTTATGTCTCTTTCATTGGATTTTTGATGTCTTTTTTGTTTTCTAGTTAACAAATTAGTCTCCATTTTTTGGTGTTTTGGTTTTTTTTGACAATATTTAAAAGAAATCATGTCCTACCCTCATGGTCTGAACCGTCAAACTAACAAATTGCACTGCCTCTGACGTATAAAAGACGCCTGTTCAGAACTTCACTAACAACTATTTTTATGTGAACTGCAGGAGATCTGATTATAACTGTCTTTCTTGTCGTTTAAAAAATTGCAGTCCCAAGGAAAATTACAAGAACAATCAGCCATCAGTGTGTGACCTTGTTTTTTTTTTTTTAAAGAGCTCGGTATTGAGCATGGCTGCACTTTCTTTATTTGCGCGTTTATCCCAGCTCCACCCCGGCCAGACAACGCTAACCAAAATAATGCCCAGAATTTTCCTGTTAGGAGACATCTGTCTACCTTTCTCAGGCTTTGTAATACAAATTTAAAGTACTGTCTGCACAGTTGAAAACACAGAAAATCTGTATTTTGAATCCTTTCGGAGTCAGAGCCTATGATCCTGTACGAACACGTAATTTAGATCCAAGGCAACAAAGTGGTTTTTGCCACAGAATCACAGTCGTAAAACCGCCACTAACTGCTTGATTTTCAATCAGTCCTGTGAAATGTAACGTCCCATGTAATCTCGTCGTAAACCATTACCCAGCATGCCTCGAAACTATTCTTTTTTAAATTAGCACCTTCTTTCCTTTTTTTTGCATTTTAGATTTTCTACTTTTCCCCTGCCTTTCTACTTTCTGTCTCGTCTCTGTGCTGGTGCTTTAAAGCCCTCTGAGGCTGCCGCTGTGGTGTTGTGGTGAGTATTTTTGGCTTGACACTGCTTACATGCAAAATGCAAATTGTGGCAAAATCCGTTGCTCCACGATCTAATTTGCTGCTAAAACTGCATTTTATAGTGATATCTCTTCTGTCACCCTTGCTTATTTCAGATAGATTTTCACTGACACATTAGTTATAGTACCTCATATTTCTGGCAAGAGAGCATCTGTTTTATTCAATTATATCACTTGACTTGAAATTGACATTTGGTAATGGATACAGGGCTGATATTAAAACGTACTCATCCTACCATATCTGCTTCGCAGGCTTTTCGTGTGACTTTTCTACTCACTTTCATATAATCATGCGATGAGCACATCTGCTCAGGTATATCACCTTCCCTTTCAACACGTGTTGTTTTCAGCAAATTGGGGGCAGGGGATTCCCCCAGTATTTATGAAGTATTAGTGCAGCCCCTTGGCCAGACACTTGGCCAGCTCTCCCGTCTGGCATGACATGAGGCAGGGTTTGCCAGGACCAGCTCGAGCCAGACTGTTGCTGCTCCACTCGCTGGAATGTGTCATTCATCCTTGCCAGTCCATTGCTGTTGAAAATTCAAAATGACAATATAATGAACGTGGTGAGGTGCAGAGCGTGTGATACTTTAATGCACAACTGCTACCCGCTCTGTCTATCAGCTGAGTGGCTTCAGAGCAGAGGGAGGGCAGATGGTGCCAAGTAGAACGTACATAAAAGAAGGTTTTCGAAACGGGGATAAGTGCGAGCAGCCGTGCCAAACTGTTTGTGGATCTCGATGCTTTTGGACTTGCAGCACATTTGGCCACGCTTGCTGCGACTGAGACACGAGCTCCAGACAAAATGAAGCTGGTTCTTTTCAGTCGATTATTACAAGATGTTTTGTCCCCTTTTTTTCCCCAAGATGGTCGCCCAGAGAATCACATCACACATCCAACTATCAGCAAAGGCGAAAACAAGGGCTTCCTCTGGGAGATGCAGAAAAGTTTCAACTTTTTTCTGACTAATAGATTTTCAATGCATGAAATATTAATCAAGACGGATTGTTTAAGATGGGGGCGAGCACAGTGAGAGATTTGCATCCCGAGCCTCTTTTGGCTCGTCCATTATTTCATCTCAGAAATTCCACCTTGTGGCTTCTGTCAACCGGAGAATACCTCTGATGAAGGTGTCCTAGACTCTCATTCTGCCTCTGTTGCCAGACAGATGTTGGCATTTGAGCGGGACCCCTTAAGGGACCGGCACGCTCCTCAGGGGTGAAGGGGGAGAGCAAATTATATTGACAAACATGCATGAGATTCATCCTTCATCAGACAACCTTTTCAGCCATGGAAACTTTGAGTGAGTCAAATGAATGATTTTTTTTTTTTTTTTTACATTTGATTCTATACTCCACTGAGTTTCATTTCACTGACAGGTTTATTAAAAAAACCAAAAAGGATAATTTCATCCTTTTCAATATATTAATTAAAATAACATTAGCAAAGCAATGTCTTTAATAGATTTGACCCAA
This sequence comes from Takifugu rubripes, assembly GCF_901000725.2. NCBI lineage: Eukaryota > Metazoa > Chordata > Actinopteri > Tetraodontiformes > Tetraodontidae > Takifugu > Takifugu rubripes. Next base: position 5,327,174 of record NC_042300.1, on the reverse strand, counting down.
CAGCTCAGCGAAAGAGTCTAATCTGTGGATAACTGTGTGCATACTTCTTGATTTCCTCCCTGGGGATGTCCTGGCTTGGCCGTCAGCGCAGGATTAATTAGAACCTCTGGTGTCCCTGTGGACATATTAGAGAACTCTGTGCCGGTCAAACACCAATCACATTAGCAACTGGCAACAGAGGCTAATACCTTGCACTTGAACACATCACCAGGTAGTGTAATTAATAGCTACCTCTCTTCCACTTGCACTTACTATTTAACACATGTGACCTAAAGGCATTTTGTTCTGCCTGGCATTGTTCCCCCTAATTTCATAAATCTCAGGATGTGGGTTGTTCAGTTTTTATTTACTTCCTAATAAGAGTGTATTTATGCAGTCTTTAAAAATAGATCTTTTTAAAAAGATTTTGACATAAAAGATATGTTCTGCAATGCCTGCATTTGACTTTAATTGACTCACTAATTAACTAGTCTGAAGTGACAAATCCATCGCAGCTCAACTCAAATAAGGAACACAAAGAGCAGGAGTTCATATTCAAGAACGTGATAGCATGTTTCAACAAATAGTATATTGATGGAACAAGCATATGCAAAAAAATAGACTATTGTGAAGATTAAAGTGTCTTAGAAGGGGGTGAGGATTCTTGCCATATTCACAATTGTACTGTATCATGAATAATTAAATATTAATTCCTTTGAGGAAAACTAAAAAAGAAAAGGCACATTTAAAGACAAAAATAAAAAACTAAAAGTTGCATATATGCAATTTTTGCAAACCAACAGAGATTATTTACTTGTATATGGAGCTTTGCACTTTTTTTTCTGTGCATGCTGATTTGCACCCCATCTCACCCTCACTATTAACAACATCTCCCATGTCCTTTTATCTGTAGTCCTAAGACTCAAACTGTCTCTAGGCTCGGATTGGCCCACCTCTCTGTTGAATAAACATGGGCCAAGAAGGATCAGGGTGGCTTGGATTGTCTGGGGTTTAGTGAAATGTCACGATGGAGAAGAGGCGAGGTAGATGCACGCTTGATCTGCTTGATCACTCAGACATACGACACCCACTGAAGGTTAGGAGTGAGGCAGATTTAGGTAGAAAAGCACTGTGCGCACACACTGTGACACCCAGAGTCACAGTGGATCACAGAATATCCCCTCTGCCCAACATGGAGACAAAAAAGATACAGGGACCTGCATATACCAGGTTACATACCCAACCAATGCCTTTGAAGCAGTCCAGGAGAATAAGTAAAGGTATAGAGGGGGATATAAAGAATCCCTGTAATATTAATGTCCAAAATGTCACAGAAAAACCATCTGGCTTCATTTTAGAAATGTGACAGGCTTATTTCTAGAGTGACATCAAGAGCCAGAGGCAGCTCACAGAGTATAATGAATGAACCTTGCGGGCTCTGACCTACAACCCCTCAGCACTGATTTGTCCCTGACTGAGCGTGGCGTGGTCTATTGAGAGGCGTCAACACGAGGCGACAACAATAAAGGTTGTGGAGGGTCCAGTTCAAAGAACAAGGTCATCGTCTCTAAACTTCTTCAAGCCAATTTGTTATGGGGGCTGAAGCGATTACGTCCCTGATTACTCCCAGCAGAGGAATACATGTTTATCCACCTCAAATAACACATCAATTTGCCTTCCATTTTCTGATCACCTCCCCTTATAAATTAAGCTTTGCTCCAAATCAAACAAGGGGAGCGTGTACAATAATGAGCGTAAACGTTGCACCGTCTCTTTTGAGAGTGTGTAAGCTTCTTATGTCAAAATGGTTTATTTGTCCCCCAGTCACAAATCATTAAGTGTTTGCCTCGACTTTTTTTTTTTTTTTAGCTCAGTGGGTTATGTGAAAATGAGCGACAAGCCTCCATCCCTCCTGTGTGCGGATTATGAGCCTGTGTTTGTGAGGGACTGACTCTAATGGGCTAGTAATTACAGTTTGTTTATGAGTTTATCGATGCATACCACCACCATGCCTGCATGGGTTATGGGCAAAAACAGATAAAGATCACACATTTATTTTTGCCCCCTCCTCTTCTGAAGACCGAGTTAGCTCACATTGTGAACTCCCACTGTGATCATATTACAAGGCCCAATACTTTTGATCTGAGCTGGTATGGGTCCAGGGCATGAATCTAACTTGACTTTGCAACCTTGAGATATGCGAGATATACCATTTCTCACTTTGATGTAGCGCCAAGAGCTGTGAAAAAAAAAGAAAAAAACACACCGATACAAACTAATCACTTATTATAGAAGGAGCCCCAGTTGTCCAATTTACACATCAGTCATGTTTCACAGCATACAATTATTCACTTAACAAGGTCAGGACCTAAATGCACTAACATTTACTGAGGTTGACCATCCTCTGTTTACATCCCACTGCATTTAAAGTCTCCGTAATGGTCAGGAAGGTCTGTTGCGGCCCCTGCCTTTCCACGTCTCAGAGGGGTTTTGACATCACAAGGTAACGACAGCATTCTTCCCTATTTTCCTGGCATATGCTTCGGGCCCCTTGACGCACACCCTATTTTGTGTTTGTGTGGTCAAATTCAATCAAGATGACATCTGTTGGTGTTTAATGTGAGTAATTGTCCTGCACAGAGTACGTGTCTGCAGATAGAAAGTTAGCATGCGTCGAGGGAAGGTGTTTAGGGAAATGTCATATGTGCAGCACAAATTCACTTTCATTATCAGTGTATAGTTTTGCTCCATATGCCACTAACTTTAATAGCACCCTTGTTTTTTTCTCTCTTTTTTGTCCAGCTATGTGAAATGTCTTTTTGTTATGAGTAGATTCCCTTTGTGACAGTGCGCTGGTCTGTGTCAAATCATGCGCCAGAGCAATAACGGTCTTATATGAATATACCAGCAATGGGCAGGCTGTGGGAATGAATTTCCTCCTCTACAACAAATAGAGCTTTAATCTAATCTACTCAGCATCTTTTCAGAGTGTGTGAAGATACATGGACATAGATCATATGTGTGTGGCCATGGGTGGATAAGTGTGAGAGCAAAGACAGGAGCACATGTGGGTGCATGATTTAGGTGGTGTGTATCTGTGAGTACACTTTGTGCTATTGCATTAAGGTTAGCCCAAGAGCCTATTGTTGACTTCAAAAGGATTCCTCTGAGGTTTTAATTATGCTACTGCTTAACTTGGCACCAGAGAAATAGAGCGATCCTGGCTGAAGCCTATAAATCTCTCAGTGCAGACACATCCACACCCTCCAAAGCCCTTGAGTCCCCTGGACCTCCCAGACACATTAAGGAAGAGTGCTCAGGTTGGCCTCAACCACAGTAACAAACATGGACACAAGCAAAGCATTGAGCACACATGGGCAAACAGATGCTTGATCTAACGCAGTACTTGATTGATAAGTCTGGGTTGATCACAGTAACACACCACAGATTCTATAAATGTGAACACAGAATAATTTCTTTGGCATGGATTATAAACCACAATTGATCGCTATAAGACATGAAATATAGGAGTTGATTCTAAAAATATTGAACTCTTAGAGGCGAGAGGCTGGACAGAGACTAACACCAAAGGCAGTTGCAGATGAAAAGGCTGTCTTTAAGATCAGACACAACTGATTTGGTCAGATATTTTCAGAAAGGTTGGGGTGTCTGTGTACCATGTCAAAAAAACGCACACACTACTATAAATACAAGCTTTGGATCTTGTGTTGTCCATGTGCTAATACTTAAATTTGCTTGAAAGTCAATAAACTGTTTATTATATCAACACAAGGAGCCAGTCAAAATAGCTATTTTTTCCAGCAAAGTTTTCCCAACCATTGTGTGGGATGTAAATAACCTAAACAGCCCAGACCGTGCTATTCCAATTATACTGTGCCAATGAGACAGGCAGACCTACTGCAAAACAGCAGTTTAAAAAATAATTCTATAGCCCTATATAGTACATCCCTGTGTTGAATTTGATCAGAATTTTCCTATAAGCAGTAATACCCTAAGGATGCACAAGAAATTAAGACAGAAAACAATTTATGATCTTTTTTTATTTTTATTTTATTTAAATTCTTTATTCTTATTGACCAAGACGTGGTGTGTTTCCAGAATTTTGCCAGCTGTTCTTGATTTTGTCAATTACCCTGCGAAACCTAAGACAAAGTACAATCAAATTTGTAGCATAGCAAGACGTATATGTTGCTCAAAGCAAATTAGAGTGTACTCAATTGCATTTCGACTACACAAGAAGCTATACTCAAGATGATAAACATTATAATATAAGTATAATACAAGCATATCGTCCTCAATACCCATGCCCGTTACTAAGGTTTGAGGACAAGTACTTCTTGTACGAAGTCTCTTGTTACAGAAGACAGAAGACAAAAAAAAGGATGGCACTGTGAGGAGAAATTGTTTATTCATGTCAGGCTTATTTTTCTACTTCATCACAGTGAAATGACTTTGTTGATGTCTTATAGAGTGTCTGACATATAGTTAATGTAGTGTATCCCACCCTCCCTCCCTGCATTACCCATATGCCTCTAAATCTGAAGTAGAAAACACAGAATTATCTCAAAGGCAAATGATGGTTGTTGGTAGCAGACAATCTTCAAATGACAGTATCTTTTATGTGTGTACCCTTTTCCAGGGTAAAACAGAAGGAGTGAGGGACTTGAAAAGTGATACCTCTGCGTACCTGCTTGAAAGAGTTTTTTCCTCTCAGCGAGGGATTAAGAGCACAATGTTTTTTTCCTTCTTTTAGGTATTATTATTATTCCTCACCATTGCGCTCCACCCTCCTCATTAAAGACCATGCATATTCTCCCAGGAGAGTCCTCCAACATTACAACTCTTCTCCACAGGTACAGCTCTCTGGGGTCCCTCACTTTTTCTCATCCCTTTCCCACTCCTCCCCTTATCTCCTGTCTGCTCTCCCTCCATCTCCTCATCTGTCTCCCAATCCGTCGCCCTGCTTTTCATGTACTTCCCACTCCCTACCCCCTTAGATCCTCGCCTTCCCTCCACCTTTACCTCACTACCTTTACTTTGGAGATGCACAATGCTTCCCTCTTTCCCACCTTCACACCCTCTTTATCTCACACCTTCCATCTGCATATGCGAGTGCTTATTTTGAAGTCGTGGCCCACAACAGATATTCAATATTAATGAGGACCCTCATGAATTTTTGAGCTCTAATTAGATGGTTCTTGCTTCGTTAACTGAGAGGGTTTCAGTGCTCAGTGGTTGTGGTGATAGAGGGCTTGGGGGGGTGGAAGCTGTTAGAGAGGGACAGTCCCACCCTCGTCTTCCGCCTCTGCACTCTTACTTCCCTTCAGTGTGCCCCCCAAATACCCCCTGGTGTTCCTAATGTCCCACAGTGGAGATGGCGATGGGGGTAATCAGTGGGTCTGGACAGCCAGAGCTCATTATATGACAGCTGGCCATTAGTTTTGCAGGCCTTGTGCATTATATCGTCTCTGCAAAGGCCCTCCTGCTGGGACATTATTTAGCTATTCCATTTCATCGTCACTTCAAATGACGCAACGGCCTTTTCAGGCTCCAGCAGGAAGACTCTTCTACCCTTACGTCACAAGAGGGACATTCCTTTTCTCACGAGGCCCTTATGAGACATACAAACAGAAAGAGTGTCAGAAACAGCATTGAAAAGTCACTGTAGGCCAGAAATAAAAGGTGAAAATAGAAAACATTCATTGTAGCAGTACTGAAGTATAAGCTTAACATAAAGTTTCCAGAAAAATGTGACCCAAAATTGTCATCTACTTAAAAAGATAATTTACTTGGTCTTAATGTGGGGTGGGATCTATAGAATAAAATCAAGATTTCTTACTCCAAAATGGTGAAAGTTTCAAGATACATGCAATGTAAAAGTACTATGAAAGTAGACCAAATACTTGAGTAAGTGCACCTGTACCTTTATCGCAAGGATTAGGATTACAGTTTTAAACAGCTAATCTCTCTGTCCCCTCTTGTCCTCTCGTTCTGCAAGCCTTACTTATTTCTCTTTAAAGATTTTCCGCACATTCCTTCGCTGTCATCCCCCATGTTGTCATCCACAATGTCACAGCCACATGCCATGCCCTTGCAAGAGCACCCGCCACCAGCAGCAGCCAAATCCCTCTTCCCCCCTATCATTCTCCCACTTTCTTTGCAGAAGTGTTCCTTCTGTCCTTTGGTTTCTTATTCCCAAAGGTGTGTCAGGATCAGCAGATACCACAGGCATCCAGCCTTGCCAACTCCCTTTATCCAACACCCGCTCCAGCTCCACCCCACCCCTACATGTGCATATGCAGAGGAAGGAAGCATCTCCACTGTGGCAACAGCAAAACACCACACTACAAAAGAGATGCACACCTCTGACAGTAACCATCAAGAAGGGCGTTGACAGAATAAGGGCGGGAGATGATGATCTGAGAGGTAGGAATGTGCAAAAGGAGGCAAGAAGGGAAGAGAAAGGGAGAAGGGAAGAGAAAGGGCTTTCTTTTCTCTGTTTCCATTTTTTCATACCTTTTTTTATTTTCTCAGGAATCATCAAGCCCCACTTGACACATGTCTAACTGGGGTGGCGGTAATCTCCCAAGAGGGTGGGGTCCCCTTTTCTCCCTGCATGCCACTCTTCACGGAGCCCTTTCCTTTTCCCGTCAATTTACATTTCAAAACAGGCGATGAGCCGATCAAAGACGGTCACTAACGATGAGGCCTTTCATCAGTGGCTGGCGTGGTATGCTGAGATACTATACGGTGAGATTTCATTGATCATGAGCAGGTGGGTGTGCTGCTTGGCACTGTTTTTTTTTATGCTACCGGGCTCCTGTCATTGTTTTATCCTAAGTTTGTCTCTAGGGGCAAGACGTCGCTGGCGGGGGATGTGCCAGTAGGTCTCGCTGGAGAATGTCTTTGTCATCCCAGAGTCTTACATGCCAGTGAATTAATCAGGATTCCAAGACCTACGATCATGCTGAATCCAAATGAATAGGAAAACATGTTGTGTTTAAAGAAGTTTTGAGAGGGTTTAACAATGACTCTCACTAACGCATTATGTAGAATTTAATTTCAGAACAAGTCAGCTCTGGATTCTGTGTTTGAATGCTCATCCAGAAGAATCTGACTTGTGACTTACTTGTACTGCACAGCTTCTAACTATACAACTCCTGTAATCAGGCATACAGGCCAAATCTTCCACAATCATTTAGAAAACATTGGTGTATATTCGACCCCTGTGATTATCAATCAGTTTGGAAATCAAGAAAAGCGGCACAACTGTTTATATTTTTTGTGTGGACTGGCAAGTTGTAGAACTTTCATCTGGTTTGCTTAAAGCATAGCACTTTAAACAAAATTTTAACTTTCAAGTAATTCCAAGCGCTGAATACTGCAATGAATACTGAGTCAGACCCTTAATCTTAGGATCATCCCCCCAGGGTGGGAGATTATATTAGCAGAGCCATTCATCTCCAATAATTTAGTAATGTGGATAGTAGATTAGCTCTATTCCCTCTTGTATGCCAACACCTGGGGCATAGCTCATATTCAATACCTCCTTGTTCTCCTACTGTATGTTCTAAATGTTGTAGGTGGCCTGGCCTCCCCACTGCACTCATTTGACTCCAAATTACCACGCTCTCCGGGGAGACAATTCAGCAGCAGCAGACCAGAAGACACCCTCCCTGTCACACACACTCTCGCGTCCGCACATATACTGGGTGCTATCGGAGATCGCACATAAAGGTGCAAAAGAGAGCCAGATTATGCACATTAATGCCTAATCACTTGTCATTTTATTATACTCACTTGGTATGTAACCCGTGCCCTTTTCCCCGTAATTACAGCCGCCAAGTGGCAGGAGGAAGGCACGCTGTAATTGTTTTTGAGGGAGGAATGGCAGTGGCAAAGATAGATTTCGGATGCCATATTTGCACTGAGGAATTTGAACATTTCCCCCCTCCGCTCTCTATCCAAAAAGGACCCTGTCGTTTTCAGAGCTTGCCGCTCCCGGGGTAGTATGCTTTTTATTATTTTTCCAATTAGAGTCAATTGACCTGACAGAATGGAGGGCAATTAGTGATATTTCCCCCTCCTTGCGGGCCTGCGGGGTAATTTGCTGGAGGTTCTCAGCAATGCTTTATGTGGATCTACGCCCCGCCCCACGAACCCTTTCTGAGGCATAATGGCTTATGATTTTTTCCGAATATATCTACACTTACTTTTTTCTTTCTCTCAACAAAGTACAATTATAGACTGTTGAAGGGTGTCATCTCTTAAACTGCCTATAATCTCCCTCTCCCCCTCTCTGCATTATATAAGAACAGCTAATATAGCAATGCATTGCTTTTAGTATTTCTACACTGAAATGAGATTTTAACTGATGCGTAGGGATTGCTGGCAGAGTTCTGGCAGTACTGGTGTTGGTTTCATAAAATATCCATCCAAGGAGGTATAATTGTGAGCAGATCATTCCTCTCAGTGTATGCAGAATTAACTTGCACTGAAAGCCAGACTTATGGAGAAGGGAGGGAGGGGGATGTTGGTAGGGTGAGCTTGTGGTCCCTTAAATCCTGACTTGCTATTGATAAAGTTGATGAATGTAATTTGTGCCTGCAACCTTGGGTTATTGTCCCCCCCCCTTCGATACCTGCAATGCCAGCACGCTCTGTTCTTCCACGCGAGAAGGCACAATGGCCCCGGTCCGCGTTGGCTCCCATCTGAATACCTGTATCTGCCTGTGCCTCTTGCTGAGGAGTCTCACACACAAAGAGAAAAATAATCTTCTGAACGAAGCTTGTCTGGCAATCCACTGCTGAGTCTATAAGAGCAGAGCAAATCTCCTCAAACTGATGCACTGAAATAAATACGCTTAATTTACCTATGCAGACGGAGCTTCGGAGACCGTAAAGGCCGGCAAAGAAAAGCGGCGTGGATGGAGTTGTTTGGAGATTGAGATACAAGACAGTGCGGTTTAGCAGAGCATGCAATGTGTATAACAAAATGCAAATTCAGTGAGAGGGGGAGAGGATGCAACAAAAAACGCGTTTGATACACTGAGTAAAATTTATTCCATGCATGCGAATGTGCCGCCCCAACCCGAGCTCATCATTTGCTCGACATTCAGTACATCTGTTGTGTTAAGTGACTGTAATTTAGGTGACATTGGCACAAAGCTTCTTAATGTAGCCCCTGTGGACCCCCTGTAAGAGGGGCACACGGGACCAAACAGAGGCATCTCGCAGCTGGAGCCGCGTCAAGGATCATTTCCCTCTTCACATGATTAATTACAGTTTGATCACTTGAATCTAAATCTGATTAATTTTGGTCACATGTCAGGGAGGCGTCAGTGGTCTACAATGTATACAACGATAATCTGCAACCAATTCTCCTTGAGAGTCATGAGCTTATATGTGGTGCATAAGCAAAGAGCCCAAACTATGCATCATATGAAGACGTGGCAACTAATCCAAAGTTGTTTTTTTTCCTCCACACTGTTCTGCACAAGTATAGAAAGTTGTAACCATTACATGTGTCCATTAATGTGAATTTAATCTCTCCATATCTTAACACTTATTTTGATTTTTCTGGCAGGAAAGTCTACTTGCCCTGAGGACTGAGGGCCAGATTCCTGCCCTAAGTGATTGTTGTGGAACTTCTGAGCTGTCAGAATCCTCGGTATAATCCCTCTCATGGGTCAGAGCTCAGTTCACTGTACATCTTTCCACAGTTTACAGGCCTCAGCTTCCAGTGTGGCATAAAAACTCTGTAGGATGGGTGTATTTCTATTTATAATCTATGTGGATCGCTGACAAGTGAAGACATCCTCATATGTTACATTGACCTGTCAGCTAAAGGGGCATGTATGAATGTTTAGGGTCATCTTGTGCTTTTATAAAAGTGTTCTCTCTATGATATTGCATATAAATTCCTGAAATAAGCTCTACTACAACCAATTTTCTAATGCCATCCCTGTTTTGTAAAGCAGCTTAAACAATTCCCAGAGGTCACTTATTCCTGGTGTAATACAACGTATAACTAAGTGTATCCCGACAGGACAGATAAACACATGCACTTGTCTATTTTTAGAGTGCTTTACTTTTAGTATTTCCTCATTTATTTATTTGTTTGTTTCTTTATTTCTTTGTTTGTGTTTTTCTTAATTCTTTTTTTTTCTTACCACATAATTACCTGAAATGGATTTATTTACTTAAAACATGGAACAAATGAACTGCGTATAAATGAGAATAAATATGCTATTAAATACTGACACCTGTTTTTATTAGCTGTTAAGCTGTACAGTGTAGCCCAAGGTCTACACTGTACATTAACTTATATCTTTCATTGGAAATAAAACAACACACAAAGCCAGACCAGAAGAAAGAGATGCCAAACAAAAGAATGAAAATAGTTTGCAATGGCCTTTTCAGCATCTTCTTAAATCCTTTAATCTAGGTATCCTAGTAAACAGGAAAGAAGGGCACTATAGAAAATTAAGTAATTATGGGAAATGAATATCCATTATTTTTCCTTTTGCACATGTGGGTGCGGTATTTACAATTTCCACATCTGTCAGCCTGCCAGAAGACAGCTTACTTAAACTATGTCGGTGGTGTTCTGTTGTTTTTTCCCCTAATTTAGAGACAACAAAAGACAGCATGTCCTGATCATCTTGTCAATGTCAAACATTGTTTGGTAAAATCAGAATCACCTTGACTATGTGCTTTTGTGAGAAAACTGTAATTGTATATATGCTGCACATTTTAACACAGAAAATGAAAGAGGGGGCACAACAACTAGCAGAAAAAGCTTTGTGAAGTGTGTGAGCTCTGGAACCGTGATCCTCAAGGGCGAATCAGTGGAAAACAAAAGCCCACAACAGTCGTGGCCTATATTCATGTTGGAGTGCTTTCAACGCCAACAGAGCTTATTTTCATACGCCATTAATTGCTTGAATAGATTGCCTGTTGAATTCTTAATGTGCTATAAATTCCATGTTTGTTTTCCCCGAGTTGACAGCGCGCAGGCATACTGTGTCAGACCGTGTCCTGTAATCAGTGCTGGCCTTGGAAGAACTTCAACCAATGAAAACCGTCTCCTCTTCAACTTAACGGACTATTGTGCACAAGTTTGTCTTTCGTCTCGCTCCACAATGGAATCTACCATTACATCTGCACACTACATCAATGGCCTTCTGCAATGTAATGTAAGATTTTTTTGTGTTCCCCTTTCCTATTGAAGAGGTAGGTGTGAAACCTGGAGAGGGTCATTGAGCAACGAGGGGCGATGCCAAACAGATTATCCTGCAGCACATGGAGGAGTTGGACAGCATTGAAGGGACATCGCTGGCTTTTTGTCTCCTTAAAGTGCAGAATCAGTCGACACTCCGGGGCTTTTACCTGTAGGAGTCAAACCCTGCTTCCAATCCATTTTAATGCATAACCAGCAGGGCTTTCCTTTCCAGCTTAATTCGTACGCAGGGACTTTGCATGTTTTAAGCTCTATGCAAATATTATTGGATTTTCCAAGGATTTGGGCGGATTTCCTGCCATGGATTTTCCCTTACAAATGTCTTTAGAAAATAAAGTGAACCTATTTTATTTAAATTCGGTTTAAGAAGGCAAACAAATATTTAGATGCTAAAAATATTGGAGAGGATCTTCTGAAGTAGGGACTGAACTTTATTTCCGATATTCGGCAGAAGTAGTTATTCTAGTATAAATCAGTCAATAAAATTTTCTTTTCAGATTTAAAGGCTATATCAGCAGTATAGACATTATCGTGTTATACATTATTTCAATGCAAAAAACTAGATGGCAGCCGCGTATATCTGTGCAGCGTTCCTGGACATTGTTTTCCAGTGGCCTTGACAGGCTGTGTATGGGCTAGGCCTTGAGAGGCAGCTCTGACAACATCACATCTTTGAGCAAACTAAAAGGTTTTTCAGAATAATAGGCTGATGTTGCAGTCATGTCATCTGAGAAGTGGCTGTGATGAGGGAAAGACAGGGTTGGTTTGGACATGGACTGGACGTTCACCCACCCTTACGGCCATGGAAGATGAAACTGGAAAGGCAGAGAGGACACAAAGGCAGGTGATCTTCAGAAAAGGTGTCCCCTGGAGCCTAATTCCTCTAAAAGATGCAAATAGCATTGTAGTCACAATTTAGTTCAAGAGTCGATATAGAAGCGTGGCATTGGTGGACGACAGCAAGAATAGAATCTGAGGTGCACTGCATATGTTTTTGATTAGTGCTTGCTCATGTGCTCGTCCTACGCTGCCATCTTTAACAATACCAGAACTTTCAGCTGCAAGGTTTTCCCTAAACAAACTGTAGCGACCCCTGTATTTAAACCATTACACTTGTGTTCTGTCTGCATACAGGGCAACGTTTTTAATGACTGTCTCTCACACCCCGTTCGCCTCTTTCTCTTTCAGGCCTTCATTTCTCTCATAGTTTAGTCTGTTGGTGGCTTTTTGGGTTGGGAGGGGGGGTGCAGGCTGTGGCCACAAGCTGAAGGCTTGATTACAGTCCTGGCAAGAGAACAGAAAGCTGAGGGGCAGGAGGGATGGAAGGAGATGGGGAAGGGGAGGGAGAAAACGGAGGGACCTCAGGCCCTGACTAAAAGCAGCTGCGGAGCGGTGGGGGTGAAGGCCCAGTTTGCTTTTAAATTGCTCAGCAAGACTGACCTCAACGGAGGTACACGTGCAAGCGCCAAGACATCCGTGCTAGCAATCTGGGAGACAGACAAACAGTCAATCATTTTCATACTTCCTGTGTTTCACTTCATAATTCACATTTATCAAAAGCATGGTTCTTATTCCTTTTGCTAGTACTGGCTACTTTTTTTCTGTGAGACCTAACCGAAGAAGCAAGTCAAGGAAAATAACTGAATAAGCTGGAAATCTGCACAAACTGTGGCTGTTGTTGTCCTAACCAATTATGATGGCCTCTCAGATATCACAGAGTAGCACCAGTGATAAAGCAACACTGTAGAATGTCACCAATTCTGAGTTTATTTAGCTCGATCGGGTATCATGACATTAAAACGCTACTGCCACGCACAGCCACAACTGCTGACTAACAGGATATTTTTGCATCCAGTTTTTTTCGCAGGTGTTGATCCAGTGAAGTGTTTTTCCTCAGGTTGTCTGTACTTGCAGCTTCTACGGGTTTCTCCGCATTTAATTTTCATTTTAACTCTTTTGAATAAGTTTAATGCAATTTATCTTCAGAAAATTGTCAGTGGGCAATTAGCCAATGATTTCAACAAATCTGTCAGTCAATGCAAACTGTTAATAATCATGTTGAGGTTTTTGTCTCAATTATGAAAGTTTTCAATTTCAATTAATTTCCATTTACTTTTGACTAAAAAGTCTGGTTAAGAAGTTAACTATCAAATATGTTAATTTGCATGGCTGATAAAAAAAAGTTTGCCATCCATTGTGTGATTTCTTTGATCATAAGCAGATACTGTAATTTGCATTTAATTATGTCTAATTGACATCCACATGAATCACCACGTGAATCGGATATTTTTGCAGTACTGTATACTTAAAGGTGAAAGACTGGCCTTTGTATTTCAGGAAAATTCCTCTGCCATGATTAAAGATTTAAAACCACGTCAGATATAGATTGTCATTCAACAACACACTGTATGGAGCCAATAAATCTGTGGTAAGTGTTTCAAGTGACTTGATTTTCTCCTCTTGGGAAGCTTTCATCTATTCAAAACAAAGAAAAAAGGAGAAAAATGGTGATGAGCTGGTTGTGATAGTGCTGCCAGAATAATGATATATTCAAAATAATGGCTGCAAGAGAGCCTCTTTAATGGCAATATTTTCCATTGTAAAACACAACGATGAGGCTAAACTTGTGTGTGCGGGTATATATGGGGCGACTCCTACTCTTATCCCTCACAGTACCTCCGGGGAGGGGGCTGGTTGGCATTTCTTCAAATGAAAAATGTCCTGGTATGGTTTTCTCGCACTCCCACAAACCTTCTGTCAGCGCAACAATGTCAAAGCTGAAAGACGGAAAATCTAAATTTGTGTAGCCATTCGATCCGAACAGGATGCGTAGCAGGACATAAATAATGAGTCTAACATTACAGCACCTTCAGGTTGGCCCATTTTAGAGGATCCTCTCCTGCCCATGAGTGATGCTGACAGTTGGCTTTATTAAAGAGATATTTCACCCAAACACGAGGATCCATTCTCTTCCTGATTTTGATTGACAGCTCGACTCCTGCAGAAATTCAAAGCAATCTGGGACGTATTTAGATTAAAGTGAGCGGGTCATCATCAAAGGCAAAGGTTAGGCACATTGTGTGGATTTCCGAATGAAGGAGTTTGAGCGCGGATCAAACGCCTTTGTTTCGGCGAAGGGCTCTAATGTGAAGATAACATGTTGTTGTTTAGAAATGCTGAAATTCAATCCTAAGTATCCCTCTTGAATGTGAATCATCTCATTACCAGGCATTCTCATACTGAGATAATGTGAAGCATAATGTGTTTTATATCATCACGGTATGAAACACGGCCAGCAGTGCACTGTGTAAAATCCCCTTCAGTGGCATTATTTTGGTCGTCAGTAGCATAAATTTGGATGTGAGAAACATCAAAGCCCCCATATAAATGCCTTTCTCTTCATGTTGTCATCCTATCTTTGAATCACTCCCCCTCCCCCCTAGGGCCATGGTTATTTACATTTTCAAATCTGCATTTTTCATATAGATCTGTCTGCCTCTGATTTTAATATCAGTGATGTTTCCCACGACACCTTTTGTTTTATTATGCATTATGAATTTCTTCCCTTCTCACTCCTCCCTCTCTCCTTCCCTCTCTCTCTCACCCTCTCTCTCGCTCTCTCTCTCGCCTCCATCTTTTTCTAATCCCTATCCCCCACACTTGGCTTATGAGTCCCAGTGTTTTATCATGGGGAGAGAGATTTATCATTTCAATCTCATTTCAATAAATAAAATAATCTCTCTTCTTCTGTACGTGACAGCAGCTAATAGTATTTTGTTATCGGGGAGTGAAACTTTGCAGACTTGGTGCACTTGCTCAAATGTGATGGCGTGCTGCAGCCGCATACATTAGCTTTTCCGTGCATTTGAAGCATATGCAACTGCATGTAAAGAAATGTGAATCCAGCCCATTTTTTTAAAAAGAGAAGCATGCTGTCACAACACCTCTTTGGGGCAGTTTAATGGATATAAAAAGCTAACACGCTGCTACCACAACCTGTGTCAGGTGTCTCTCTCTGAGGTTAAATGCAGCATCGTGTTTGATGCTTCGTAATTAAATGAATAATACACTTTCTGCCTTTGGTTTCCACCTTTTGCAGCGGTTGTGTTGGAACCCACTTGTACCAATTCTATCCTCTTAAAAGCTACTGGGCTGCACTCATGTATGCTTTTATCTTTCAGCCAGGATATGTTCTTAAAGCACGGACTGTCAGATCCGCCTGCACTGTGGTGTGTAGAAGAACAAGAGCAGCCATCAAGACGACAGTTTTATTTTAATTGCTATCTCCCTTTCTTCCCGGTCCTTCATTTTCCCTTACCCCTGGAGCAAATCAACAGAAAAAATGTAAAAGGACTGACAGGAAAACAATTGCGTTTCAAATTGAACTCCCTGCAGAGTGTGTTCACTTCCTTAACCTGACATCCCTCCCTTCCCCACACATGGCAGAGAAGAAGGCGAGGCAAGCAGCAGCCACACTAAAGCAAGAGGAGGTGGGGGGGATAGAGACCGTCCTTTTGAATATGTGTTTTCTGTTTATCATTAGCTGACTGGGTGCTTCATCATTCGGCGAAAATCCCTATCTGCTGAACATAAGGCCGAGAGACAGCGGGGAATCAATCTTTTGTGCTTGGGCAGATAAACACAGGACGCAATCAGGGGGAGACGGAGCGACAGAGCAGGCCGCGGGACTCACGCCGCCGGTGATGGATGGCGGAAGTGAAAGTGTCAGGATGGCATTATGCAAATGGGGGAGGCATCCGAGCATCGCCCCGGTGATTATGGGAGATGGGAGAGCAGCCTGTGGTCCCCCTGGCACCAAGGCAGCCATTTTGGGCGCTCGTTGTCTCCTACTGGAGCCGGAGAAGAAGGGAGGAGGATGGATAGAGGGGTGGAAGGAAGAGAAGGGAGGAGGAGGAAGAGGAAAACAGAGGAAGGAGCATGTCATGCTATCATTCCCTCACATGCGCTGCTGCCTTACCCCCACCTCTCACCCGACAAAAAAGGGGAGGAATAAGTCTATAAGCAGAGTGAGCGGCATCTGTGTCATTTACTCAAACAAATGACCAGTCTTCTCTTTCTGGGGGTTTGAATGAGGAGGGTGAGTCTTCCCAATGATAGAGATGGAACACTGATGGAACAATCATGAATAATGAACATGAACTGGACAGAAATAAAAGCTGCTTTGGGTGATTGCGACAGCAGCTGTTCACCCCCCCCCTTCCTCCAGACAAGTTGAAACATTCACGTGCCGAGCAGCTCTCAGAGGCCAACGTGACCCCTGGGTACAGTGGTATCCATCCTGGTGGTGTCACTTACACAACCATCTAGACTCTCACACACACCAATCTCAATGACAGGCGAGCAGGACACACACTCCCACTATAATGACCAAGGATGCTACTTGTATTCAAATGAGGGTTGAAGTGAGAGCCAGGCAGATACTTCAGGGAGCTGGCGGGCCCAGAGGGGAGATCCAGCCACAGTCCCCGCCGTACCATTACAGTAAGATTGGATGAAGATGGAGACATGGAAAATATGATAGTGTGTCTGAGCTGATGGGGACGGCACAAGGAGAATGCCGCACAGATGATGTATGCACACAGGCGTGTTGTGAGCGCGCTGGTGTGTGCTGTGTGCGTGCGTTCATTGTGAAATTAACAGCCGTACGTGGTTGAGCTGATTTTCCTCCTATTTAAAGAAGAGCAGAGCGAGCGTGCGCGTGTTTGTGATGTCAGAACAGGAGTGTCGGTGATCATGCGCCATAGCCTGCAATGCTGTCGGCTAAACGTCTGCTGTCATTGTTTCCCGCCGGAATACAATTAACTGGAGACAATCTCTGCCTGGCAAAAATATTGCCCTGTTTGTCCTTTTGGAGACATTTTTAGACACTGTCCTAGAGACATATTCTGGGCTGAAGTGACTGTCCTCCACCTCTAACTTCACCGCTCGCCACACCATACAGACAATACCCCTCCGTTCCGCCTGATTGGATCCATTTGCATTGGACACCTCCTCTGCATATTGATTGATGGGTTTAATCAGCGAATCAGGGGGAGCGCTCAGACATCAATCTCTGTCAAGCCCCTACCTTTTTTCCGAGCCTGTGATTCCCTGCTACGACTCATCAAGGAAAGCAAGTTTAGACAGAGGGGATTGAAGAGAAAGGGAGCAGGGCAAAGGAAGAAAGCGTAAAGGCATGCGAGGAGTGGAAGGACAAAGTGTTAAAAAATAACTTCAAGTGGATTTCTCTGACTAGCTCGTGTAAAAGGAGATCAGTTGAAGCATAAATGAAGGCTGTCCAACTGTGAAGGTGTGCGGCAAATTTACAAATGAAATAGCAGCGACTGAGCTGAGATTTATGCAGGTTACGCATGTACAAATGTGAGTGTCAAAGAATAATTTTGACGGAAATGAATCACATTTCATATAGATTCATTGCTAATTATTCGTAGACAACGCATTTTTTCCCCAAATCTTAGCATTTGATATTGCATCAGTGTAATTTTAATAATAGTCTTCGTGTAAAGGGGAATAAATTTAGATTAACTGCACCTACTATCTCCAAATTAAAGTTTTGCTCCTTTTCTTTCCATTTAAACTTGCCTTGAGGTATTGTAGACAAATAGGCAACTAATTGGCATCAGACATCTCAAGTGTTCTTCATGTTTAATTTCACAGGTCCGACAACAGGTGTAGCTGTCAAACTCACAGGATCAATAGAGAGTCTTGGAAAACAGCCTTTTTCACTCCTTTCACTGCTGTTTGTGTGCCCATGTGTGTCTGTGTGCACAGTTGTATATATAGAAAGTGTTAATTGAGTTGTGATTGCCATTGTGTGCCTTGTGAGGGGAAGCACAAGACCCCCCTCCACCTTCTCATGTCAGTGTGAGACTGTACCTGTGACACGTTGAGCTGACAGATACTTCATTTCCTTCTCACTTGATAATTACTGAATTACAAACTCAATTAAAAAGTAAGCAGCTTAAAGAATTAGATGAGAGATGAATAAAACAAAGCGAGAATCCCATTTTTTCTACAGGTTTTATTGTGTGGGTGTGAGTTTTCAAGATTTTGTGAAAATGTGCACATGATAATATACATTCAGTCGAAGCTTTTAACTGAGACTTAATAGAGAACCAATAAACCCCATATAACATGCTTTATTACCATGTGTCACTCACATAAACAGACCATGCTGTGGGGACGCTGCTGAGGATAAATGAACGAAAACTAACTGAGGTTTAAGTTTTTCAGCTAAATAATGACACCCCCCCCCCCCCCCCCCCCCCCACCCACCCACCATGCTCATGTTTGTGTTGTTATTATCAATTAGCACTAACATTAAGGGCTGATTACAGCTGTAAAATTCCAAGAAGATAAATGTAGGATCCTCTGCACTGATTAATGAGTAAAAACGTCAGTGACGACCATCGTATCAGTCTTAAACACTAAAAACTCAAAATATCTGCCGATGTTTCAAAGGTCAGATTGTGTATTGTTTTATTTTCATGCTTGGTTTTGTGCAGCCCACAAGCATTTTCATCACAGCCAAATGTGTCAAAATAACCTGGTTAGGTCTCCAGTAATCTGAGGGTGGATCTTTCTGCTGAGGAAGCCTCCCTGTTTGTGGATGCAGCCCTAAAAATGCAAGGGTTCTGCCGCATTTGCTCTGTTAATCTTTTCAGGCTGTTAAACTCCATCCAGTCACAACAAAGTTACGATGTCATCACTGATAAAGGTGCCTTTTGGAATTTTACTGCCCTGAAAACACACAGTTTTAGGTATGTTAGGTGAGATGATCTCCTCATCCACATGGGAACAAGGCATCAACAGCCGCTGGACGCACTCCAGTGCTTCACATGCATTAGAGGTTGTGTTCAACATACTTCCTCAGATGGCCTGAAATGAGCCTCACGGCATACTGGGGCCAAAATATGTCCTCAATTCTTGGGCTTGATGATATTATCCAGATATCTTGGCCCTTGTTTCACCCTTCATCACTCTACTATCTTGCTTTACTGCTTGCAGCATCTCCATAATTGCCATTATAAGACGGTGACTCACCAAATGGCAGCGGTGCAGATGCAATGTCAGCCCCAGCGACTTGAACAGAACCTTTCTCTGAGCCACAAGGAGACTGGAACAAAGTTTTGTGATGACAGGACTACAGGGTGAGACTTCCCTCCCTAACTTCAGCAGAACCAGGTCCAATCCACAGACAGCGTCTGTCGCTCCGTTTGCGTTTGAGTCCAAGGAAAAGAGCAGTGTGGCGTTTCAAAGATGATGATCTCTTGCTGCATCAGCGAACATGGATTTTAATAGAACCATGAAGGTTCACTCAGTGCCTTATCTAACTCATATCTGTGGTACAGCTTCGACATTGTTAAACAGATTTGATGACCCGGGCTGACTTTAACACCTACTGTAGCAACTTTCTGCCTTTTCAAACAGGTAAGGGCAATCGCGCCAACTCCTCAGCCACTGCTCCGTCCCCGTTGAAGCTACGATACACAAAAGATTCCATTTCCCAAACCTTTTTGTTTTTCCTTTGATGACTTCTGACAGGCGTCTGCACAAAATTGACTTTGACAAACACAAACCCGAAGAACTGGCAGAGCTCTTGAAATGCCTTGAAACGGACCCTCTGCAAATCTACTTTGTTCATATCCAGATGTGTCCGTAGTCTTTCTAAGAAAGCTGCTGCTGTCAGCAGATTTCACAGGTGGTGGTGTCTGATTTATTTATGCTAGCTGCTTCTTTGTTAGTCACCTTATCTGCTTGATAAGATGAGGATTTTCACCTTCATCTGCCGGTCAGATCAGTTGCTGAATTTCTGAAATTGAGGGGAAATCACATCGTTGCACATGTTAAGCAGCATTAAACAATATGTGTGTTTTCATTTTCAATTTAGTTTTACAATGATATTAAGAGCCGCATTTGGTTTAAAAGTCCTAACCCAGCTAAAGTAAACTGGACCACTGAGGTTCAGCTGAACGGCAAAATCAAATTGAGGCATAAACGTTCCAAATTGTGCCGTGCTGAGCTGCAATGAACTGTAGCGCTTAATGGCAGCTTTTCCACAGCTCTAGCAGTGGGAATGATGGGTCCAGAGGACTGTCTAAGTCTCACACTATGCAAAGTAACAACAGTGATGCAAATCAGGCAAATGGAAATGAATGGAGTTTTTATTTATTTGGTAAATTACTTACTTACTTTAAAACTCATTTTCCTTTTTAATTAAACATTACGCATCCTCTGCCTGTGAATTCTCATGTTAACATGCAGGTGTCTAATGTCTTTATGCCGCCTGAGCTTAGAGGCGAAGTTGTTTTGAACAAAAGTTGTTTTTTTTATGGTTTGGGGGAAAATGTCTTTTCCTTTAGGTGCAAATATAATTGATTTTAGGCAACAATTTAACAACGTCATCTCATTAACAAAGAAATAGCTGAATAAATTAGCAGACTTCGATTCCTTTTTTGAGCAAATATTCAGAACCTGTTTTGAGGATTCGACGATAAGGTTCCATAATTGCGCGTAGATAATTGCCACAAAACATCACATGCAACTAGTAAACAGAAAATGAACTCTATACTTCTGTATTTCCACATTTGTTCAGGCTAAGACTATGTTTTATTTCTGCTATTAAACTCAATTACTTCCTGCATGAACCTGGCCTTGACAGAAGGAGCCCCATAATTCAGTTCTGGGAGGAAAAAAACAAAACAAAACATTGCAACACGCTGGTTTTTGGAGGAAGAAACTTTTAATACCCAGAGCTCTTAATGACGGCACTGCAATTAGAGTGGCTGCATTTTTGCTCTAGCCGCGAGTCAAAGGAAAACAAATAAAGCAGCTCAATTTAGAAACCTTATTAGACTTTGAGTCCCTGAGCAATTAAAGTATTACAGCTGAAGTGCTTCTGTGAAGCCAACGATGGAAAGCATTTATAGGTGGTCTCTGCTTTACTGGTGGTCTGTAACTGGGCTTTTTCTCTCCCTTTTTTCTTATTAGCACCAGTCAGGGCTACAGTTGCCCTGTTCTTCATGTGTAAACATGTTGTAAATTGATAGTGAACAGTAAAAGATCCTGATAGGTTCCGTCTCTAATGGGCAAAGTGCAAACTTCTCTCCCCTCATCCTGTTTCAGCGCATCTGGAAGCATCACTTAACTGCAAGGAGACAAGTCAACTTTTTATGCATCTGCGGTTTAATCCTCTGCTGTGATTGCTCTCCGTGTCTAAATGGCCTCGGCTGTGATGATGCCCTTTGCGATGTAATCTCACCAATTTGAAGCCTTATCAAATTACCAGCCCAGACGAAATGAATGGTATCATCTGTGTCAGGGCATTGATGTAGTTTCACTTAGCCTGAAACACTATGATCCTAATTGAATGATTAGATTCCTCAAACTAATTACAATTGCGGAGGAATACTGATGGAAATACATCTTATTTTAACAAATAAAAGTGGGAAAACAGGTGGCATTTTAACCACACATAAAGCACAATCGTAAGTGGACTGGAATTTTCCCGATCTGAACCAATTAGGTTTCAATTTTATTGTAAAGAATGTTTCAGAACGCGTGGACTTGCAGACCTAAATCTCATGTTCCACTAGGGGGGGCTAGTGATGCTTTTGAAGCTGAGCACCTATATGAGTTGGAATGCATTGAAAATATACTTCTGCGTTCCAATTCACGTGCACAAAAGAGAGGAGACGATTGAGTTATTTTGGTGGGTGGGATGTGGAAGAAGATGAGTTTTTTTTTTAAAGCATTAAAAGAACGTGGGACGTGGTCACGCGACTGCTCTGAGTTCAGTAACAGCTCTATCTTCTCTAACTTTCACCCTCTGCCTGTTATTAGCATAATCCCCCTGCAGTGACCTCCTCTTTTGTGACCCCTCCTGACACCTTTCTGCTCAGCCACCTCTGCCCTGTGGCCCCTCCCCTGTAATCACCGGACAAGGGTCCCTGCCATCACTGACTAATGACCCCATATCAATATTTGGCGGTGGTCACAAGCTTTCAGTACTGTTGTAATTTAAAGTGGATTAGTGTTCGCCTCAGCACGTTTCTTTTGGCAGCCTGCCAGCGGGACGAGCTTTTGATAACAGGTTCCTTCTTGCGTGCGTGTGTGTCTGTGTGTGTACATGTCTACTTTGTGTGTGTTTGTTTGAACTTTAAGCTGCCCATTGCCCTACGGGACGCCAAAGCAGCAAAAAAGGGCTGCAGTTTTTCCTGATGAGGAGATGAGAAGACAAAACACACACACACAACCCCCCCACCCCCACCCCCACCCCGCGCGCGTGCACGGATCCTGAGTCTGTTCCTTTAAAACACTGAGTGTTCATGTGCTCCCACTGTTAATGCTAATGTGAAACCATAACTAATTGTAATAATGCAGTTTAAAACAAAAGGTGGCTGTCTCTGCTGTCACTCTGCTTGGAATGTTCATTTGTAGATCTCAATCAGAGGTTTCGCTCCTCGTTGGCGTGTGGCCCTCTCACCACCAGTTTTGCCTTAATTCATCTTTATTTTACTTGGCATGATTTAATCTGCCGTCTGTCAGGACTTTCCACAACTATATACAGACGGGAAGAAAATGTGGGACTGGAAACCAGCGGCGAGTCAGCAGCAACAATGCCCCCCTTCTCTGCTCCTGTTACCTTTAGATATTTAATCCATATTAAGATAAACAGATTTTTTAAACCTCCCTTCCTTTGATGTCTGCGCTGCTGTAGCTGATCAGATACCCACGGGTCCAGACTTGTCCGCATACACTGTCTGTCTTTCTGCTGCCATACACGCGCCATACAGCTCGACTGTGGCGATACTCAGACAGAGGGAAAGGCAAACACAGAGACTGACTGTTTCTCACCTTGTCCCGCACCGCTCTCTGTATGCAGAGTGCAGCAGCAGTGTTTATCTCGCTCACTCGCTGGTGGAATATTTGTGTAACCGAACGCAAGGCTGATCGAGTTCAAATCACGGCAGGATAATTAAAACATGTTGATCCCTTCAGTCATGGAAAAAGGGGCAGATTTATTAATGATACACTTACCACAGCCTTTGGACTCCAGCGTACGTAGCTGGGAGATGGTAATATCGCATGAAATCATTGGTTAGATTGTCATTTACCTGCAGGCCCCCTTGCCAGTATGAGTGGTCTTTCATGTAAATGAATTTGTCTAAAGAATGAGAGAAATGAGAGACACAGAGGGAGGAGTGAGAGATGGAATTAATAGCTGCGGGTCATGGGGATAATGATTTCTTCATGGACCCAGTCAGAGTCAAATGGCCCAGGCATCTCTGGGGTTTTTTTTTTTTTTGAAAGGGAATGAACGTAAGGGTGAACATCACATTGAACAGGGGCATTTATTCAATATGTAAACGCATTTGGTTTTATGACAAGGTCTACATGCAAAACAACGCTTCCAAATGACCCACTTTGTATTCACGCAATGCAAATTTGCCGCCATGTCGTTAGATCATGTTGATTGAGTGCTGCGCCCATATGTTGAACAAGGGAACGTATAATTTGCTTGTGATATCAAAATATTGTGACACACAGGGGTTAAGGAAAAAATTAAATCTGCACCTCCCGTATCTGGAAAAGTTCAGTCCGGTCAGACACGAGCAGAATATCCTGTTTTGGCCTGATTTGCAACAGATCTCAGGCTTAATTCCAAACTTCCAAGTCATCCAGAACAGACATACCCCTCTGGCATTAACTGTGAAGCGACACACACATAAAGGTGCAGGTGTGCCTCTACACCCATGCTCATTCATATCTGAATGGGGGTGGCCCGCGTCAAAAGCTGCTGGTCAATCTCTTTGCGCAGCTATTGTAAAGAGGGCGAGTCTGACAGAGTGAACCAGCATGGACACATGTGAGCATAAAGAGCGTACCTCGCTCCCCCATTGCCCCGTGTTGAAAGAACCCAGTCAGGGTGTGAGGAGGAGGGAGAGAGGAGGGGGCAGGGAAAAGAAAAGGCCCAGGCCAGGGCCTAATGGTGGGAACAGTGCGGAGGTGAAGCCGTCTTTTTGTTTGCTGTGGATAAAGGACGCTTTTGAGAAGCAACGTGTGTTTTTGTCCCACAGAGGGCCATCGGGGCTTTGGGCCATGCTTGTCCCGTGCTTCCTCGTGGGTGTGTGTGAGTGTGCGTGCACGTCTTTGCATATACGCGTGAGGGGACAAGAGTGTAGAAACGGAGAAGACAGAGTTACATGCTCCAGGGAGAGAAATATGCTACGGCGAGGATGTTGGAAGGAGGACAGCATATCATCTGTCTATGAAGAAGAAAAAAGGGAAGACATTGCTATAGAATCAGACAGATGGAGGGGGGGTCGAAAGTGAGACAGAGGGAGAGGGAGATAGAGAGATGGAGAGGCGTGAAGGTGTTTTATGGGGTACTTAATGGCTCATGTATCCAAGCTGCTGTCATTCCAGGTCATCCATTGTACCGTGTGCAGCTGTACACACCTGATTCTCGCTCTAAATAAAACATATCCCCCAATACATTTAACACATAATTCACCAAAGTATCCGCCTCTGATTTTTGAACCAATGATTGCCAGTAAAATTTGGATAAGTGCCTCTACCTCTGTGTGACAACGACCTTTTCTTGGAGATGACAGAGAGGCAGCTTCGGGCAGCAAAGTGCTGAACTCTCAGTGGCCCCTGACCCGTCTGACCTTTCCAACAGTTCAACTTCCACTGCCGCTCGCTGACTGATCTGGCTTCAGGGACCTTACAATTGCTCCTCAGCTGACTGGGGAAAAGAAGGCAGATTCTGACACCAAAACAGGAGCTTTAAATCTTTTAACTTTTTACATATGAAAACATCCACAGTATTATTGTAAACCTTAATGTGTGTATTTATTTAGGTCACATCTGACCAAAATCATATGCATTTAACATTTCTCATCATGATAATTCGCTCATATATCTGTAATGCATGATAACTATACAAAAGCTATGTTATTTGTAATGTAATTTAACAGGCAGTAAACAGTCTTTGTGCTGTGCTTCATGGAAGAA
This sequence comes from Takifugu rubripes, assembly GCF_901000725.2. Lineage (NCBI taxonomy): Eukaryota > Metazoa > Chordata > Actinopteri > Tetraodontiformes > Tetraodontidae > Takifugu > Takifugu rubripes. The sequence goes on along the minus strand of NC_042300.1, from coordinate 5,301,893 downwards.
AAGCTCAGCCTAATGACCGCAACTGACCAGAGGATTTTGTTATTCAAATCTTTTGGCAGGAAAAAGACAACAGATCGCTGCCAGAGATCTATCGCTCTGCTCCGTTTAATAGGACACAACAGCTCTGTGGGTCGCATGTGCCGCACGCATAGCCCAAAATATGTTGGAAGAGAGTAATTGCAGTTTACATTAAAGAACAAAGGCTCCACCCCTGGTATTTCTGGTTTGTATTAATTATTATTTGCAGCATGCTGTTTAATTCGCCTGCAGTTGTGCTTAATTGTAAGGAAGGTCAGAATGCACATATACAAGTATGCATTTGTAAAAATGACAAGTTTGAATGAAAAAACACATCTGGCTTCGCGACAGTTTGATGCACTGGAGGTAAGAAGAGTGCTGTGGTAGGTGTTAGGTGTGACTTTTTGCGATCAAGTCACTCCCCTCTTAAAAGACCCCCGGAGACTTCACTCCAGTCTTTTAACCTTTCACTTGGTTGTCAGACATCTAATCTCCTCAAATGTCCATTAAGGTGTGAGGGACAGTTTGTCTGCAGAGCAGATTGTAATTGATGGGATCAGATGACATTTGAAACTGGCGTAGAAAAGACAGATTCCATTTTGAGCTGCAAAGAAATAGAATCAAATTACCAGACTAATGTTAAAAATGCTGCTCTTTAGCAGCAAGTGCACTTTAATGGAATGGTAGCTATAGGAGAATGTGATGAAGACAGAAATATACATCTTACCTGTTCAATATAAATGAAAACATGGCAACATGTAGGCGCTAAATTAAGATTGCATGGTTTATGAAATTAAATGGGCCTGTTTATGGATTCTTACAATTGCTATTCCAAGTAGATATAGGTGAAGGAAGGAGAAAATTACCTTGTTTTAAACACAGATGGCAAAATCTCCCATCATAAATATGGCTGGAGAATACTAACGGGCTTTTTGTTGAAGTACGTGCTTTGAAAAAAATGACCTGCCTCATATAAGTTGTGATCACTAGAGTAAGAATTCGCAACGCTAATTAGTCTACAATGTGTTTTCCCCATTTTACATGGCACTATATCACAGTTTGATGTATTGTTACATGGCCAATTAGCATCTCATAATGCTCAGTCAGCCACAGAGCTTGGGATCAGAGGTCACATTCGCTTGAATCTGAGAGAGAATCAGATGGAACCGGAGGCAAAATGGGAAAGGAAATAATAATAAAAAAAAATTTCAAGGCTCATTTTGCTGTGATGGATCAAAAGATATCAGGAACTTCATAATATTATAAATAGCGCAGGCAAATGTAGCAAATGGCAGATGATATCTAGCCACGCCAATGTGTGAGAAACATCGCAGCATCTAGATAGCCCAAAGATTAAACACTGACTTCCTCAAGCCATTCCTTTATCTCATATTGGATTCCTTCTTTGTGCAGGTACTGAGTAAATGTTCTTGGAAATGACGTTAACAATGGACACAGTCATCTGTGAAAGGCAAATGAACTCTTATAATAGCCTTTATTTGAGAGCTAATTGCCATAATCCATAAATCATCCTCAAAGATTACATCACCTAAGGGCTGTCAAGTATCATAGATGCATGATAAAGCATAAGAATCAGTTAATTACCACTGACAAAGTATTAAAAAATGATTGAATTACTCCTCCTAAAGGAATCTTTGTTTGGATAAGCTTGTACATGCAATGGGTGCAGGAGGAAGGCCAAATAGCTCAGGACTGGAAGAGAAGCTGCATGCTTGTGCCCGTATGTGAATATATCCCATTCCATTACATTTGATACAGCAGCTCCATTGCACAAACATCACAATCACACTATCGCAATAGTCATTTCACAGCATCAGTGCTCGTACCGGTGAAGACCCTCCATTAGCCCGCCTGCCTGTTTACATTCTAGGGTCTCTCTACAAATGATCTGAATTTATTTTTATGTGGCTGCTGTTATTTATCACGTGCAAAATGGCCTGGGACACACTGATGCATGCTATCAGCACTGACAATGATAACCAGGACAGTAATTACACAAAGTCCGGCTCATCCATCACCGTCACTTATCACTTAAACAATCAGACATAAAGAGACAGGGGTGGGGAGGAAAGGAAGGATCCCGGACAGGGAGTCTCTTTTCCGTATGCCAGTCAAAGCAAAATCCAGTTTGACTGCTTCTAAAAAACAAGGAACCCTCTGTGAAGTCTCGAGGTACTGCTTATTATTAAAGGCAACTCCATATCCAGCAGCAGAACCCTGAGAGTTATTCATTCACCCTGTGTCCAACTTTTCTGACTGTGTTTCATTTCAATTTACTGCCACTGTCTTTTTTTAAAAAAAATGATTACTTTGTCCTCAGCTGATTTTAAATGATTGCTTTGACTCTCTCAGCTGATGGTCACGTTTGACTCACACTCAAAAATGATAACATGTATTCTGCCCTTGGATTCTTGCTTTTATTGAGATGAGTTAGGGAGTCTCTTTTTTTTCTCAAGGTTTTTTTTTTTAAGTCTGGAAAGGTGTGTAACAATGAAAGAAAGCAAATTTCCTTCTAATGATGATCTGTGGAGAAAAGGCTTCACGAGAACAGGTGAATCTTTAGCTGTGATAGCAGTTAAGTACTTGTGAAAAGTTTGGAACTGAATTCTTGAAATACAGTGTATTTAATCTCGGAAGTTTTGATCCGTTCTTCTCCTTGAATACAGTTATAGACACAGAAAAAAATATTTGAAGCATACTTGATAAAAGAGCATCAACAATTAGTCCTTCAAGTGCCAAAACGTTCCTAGAACCTCTTGTCAACATTCAAACCACTGACACAGAACCAAAGAAAGCCACTAAAACTGAAATGATGGACCTTGTGATCATTCTTACCTAAAGTGATGTTTAAACTGTACTTTCTAGGTAAACATTTGAAACTGATTCCCAAATAATTGATTGATTCTTAGTGCAGCACACCGGAGAGTTGATGGTCTCACCCTTTCTGGCCAGAGCTGACACTGAACTTGAACCATGACCCCCTGAGACACATAAATAAACTGGAGAGTGAAGGAGGGCAGGAAGAGGTCAGAGGTTATGTAAATGCTAAGAAAGCTCTCCAGGTTGGAGTGGTGATCTCCCGGGTGATGAGGTTAACTCCTCCTGGGACTCAACCTCTGAACTGTGAACCTGCAAATGTACTGGCAATGAGTGGAAAGAGGCAGTCGACCAGGGGCTGGGGGTGGCGCCTACATTTCCAAGCTGTTTCCTCACTGTTATGAAAAACAAATCCTCATCATGTTAACAGATCTTTTAGAATTTAATATGCAGTAGGTATATGACCTGTTTGAGAAAGTGAGGTGTAAAACTAGAGGAAAGGGGAGTGAAGAGCAAACATCTGCTGCCAGCAAGTGTCGGTGAAAAGCACTTTACTCCTGTGTTTCAATCCCTTGTTTATTGCAGCAGATTGTGAATACTTTTCCTTTGAACATGATGTATCATTAAAGTAATGGTGTACCGTGGTTTTGTTCTTTTCTCGCTTAGATGTTTCTCCTTTTTAATACAAATTTCTATCTGTGTCTGTGTCTCTCATGAGGACTGCTATTGCTCTACTTACCAGGAAATACTTTCTAGATATGCAAATGTATAGTCGCGAGAGAGAGCAAAAGTGTGTGTGCCTGCATTTGCACTGACAAAGGGAGCCGGAGACATGCTTGGCTGGATATCTTGTAGCTCAAGCAAAGGAGACACATTTAAGTAACTTGGAGCGGCACATGGCATTATTCCGAATTCATGTTATTACATTGTGCCGGCTAGGTGTGTGCTGTCGTGTCTATTTATGTACACACATATATGCTGCCCCATTTTTGCCAAAGTTTAACACACAAAACACGCATGTGTAGTGTGTAGTTTATTGTTTTATTTCAGTTTTTTGTGCTTCTGAAACCACAATATCGACTTTGAGTGAAGTCCAGTCATGATGACTTGGCCCGGATGAAGCAGTTGATCACTCAAGGTATGAAATCCCCCTCGTTTATCTTCTGTCAACACAGACCTCCCTCCCTCTCATAGTTGTGTGTGGCCCACTAATTTCTTCCGTCTCTCTTTTGAAGTTTAGATATAGAATATCTTCCTTTAAAATCTCTTGGATTCACAGTTAAAGTAACAGATAATGATCAAAAAAAGCTATTTCAAATATGTACTTGCACTTAGTTACATCGAATCAGCATTCGGGTAACAAAAATCATTCACTTTGCAATAAAAATGAAAGAAAAATGTAAGATTTGGCCAAAGTTTCAGTGTCTCCAGCACAATCTCACTGAGTCAAGTTCATCTGGTGAGCAGCCCCATGACCACCGGTACAGACTCTTTCCCCTTGAAGCCGAAGTTTCTCAACCACAACATCCTGCGCGCACTGTAAATGCCACTCACTATAAAGCTCAACTGAAAAGTCCTTGCTACAGCCAGCCAATAATTTAGCTCAATTTAAATGCACAGGCACAACAGTAAAGTTGACAGAGGATCAGTTGTGTTGTCGAAAAGAAAAATGACAAATGTGTGGTGCATAACTAGGTCTGCAGATGCCAAAAGATCAAGAAGCTTGCAAACCAATTCCCCACCACATAAACACAACTTATACATTAGCCGAGTGACCCGAAACACCCCAGATTCCTTTTAAAGGACCAACATTTAGTTCATTACTTCCTTAACCCGACAAATGTCATCTGCAGTTATAATACCACACTGTTATAAACGTGCCATTATCCCCTTCCCAGTATGAAGCATGAAGTTAAACTAACCTTTGCTTAATATATCACACCACCGGGGTTAGCCTTTTCAACCACGTATGCATGCACCACTAAAATAATAAATTGTGCAGAATACAAAGAAACCTGTTCAAAAACATAACCAGACATTTGAGTGTTTAGCTTCCTGCTTTAACTTGGCTTTCCGAGGAGCCCGGCCTTTAGCGGTGACAAAATAGCGCGTGGCAGAGTCATCAGAAAGTCAATAATGTGATAAACGCTGCCGTTCACTTGAGCCCCAGTTCACCACTTTAGCAGTCAATTGCCTCGACAGTCATTACCTAACTAGTAAATCACTCCGACATGCATACAACTAAATAACACAGTCAGTCGATGAATAATTGAAAAGCAGAGGTGAGCTGTGAGAGGAAACATGTTTTTACACCAACTACTGCTTAAAAGAAAGTGAGCATATGTTAAAGAAAATGACCCTGTAAACCATCTTTTGTGTATCTTCTCCCCCCCCCCCCCCATGGCCCCGGCAGTGAGTGTCATTCAAGATGTGGCCTTTCCACACTCATAAAGAACACATAAAACACACATTGTGCACTCGTAAAGAACTTACAGAGGTGAGATTTATGTGCTGGGGCCTGGGTATCCAAAAGGAGGCTGATTCTCTCTGTAAAATGTCTTTTGATTTACAACACATTGGAGTTATTACAAGTGGTGGAAGAAGTTTTGACATCTTTTCCTTAGTAAAGGTGCTAATTCAGCAGCAAATGTTATTAAACAATAAAGTAATATAGTAAATAAGTAATAAAGTTAAAAAGTATTTGTTTTAAGGTTGAAGCCATTGTTATTAGTAGGTGGGCTTTGAATTGTTTTAGTTTTACATTTAAACAGAGAACAGAATTTATCTTTGATTTATGACAAAATCCAAATGATAAAACTATCATACCATATATAGGACGTAATAAAAGTATGCAAACTGTGTCTATATTCTTTGTGTACGCCAGGGGGGTGGCCAATCAGTCAGGGAAAACTAAAATCCTTATTGTGTAAAGAGCCATCCTGTACATGCACGCACGCTGACACAGAATAAAATTTAAACAATTTACCACGTCATAAATGTCACACCCGTCACTCTAAAATAGAAACCATTTTCCTGACAAATAAAAATAAACATTGGCAACAGCATCCAATAAGGTGAGTGTAGGAAAATGTTGACCTTTATTGCTGCTTTGACCCCAGCAAGACTTTTGGCATATTTACATTCCTTGAAGCTGCTTTTCTATTTGAAGGACATGATCGCTGGACAAACAATAAGCATGTTTGTTTCCTTTAAGGAAGTGAACATTATTTTAGCTTTGGTATAGTCTGGTGAAGTTCTTTGTGTATTTTTCAGATTTTTCCTCAAAAAAGTTCAATTTGCTTGAAGTAAACAAACATATCAGTTAATAATCGAACAGCCATATGACGTCTGCTAAAACATCTCCTGTTCTATGTGAGGTAAATCGCCTGAACAGCCAAAGACCTCTCCGCTCCTATTATACACTGCTGCAGTGATGTGGAACATGCTGCATAACATACTTCCTTGAAAATAATAAATCTTCTGTTTAATTCTTTTAGGAAATATTAGGAAAGTAAAGCCCTATGTTGAATCTAAAAAAAATCCAGAGATTCTCCTGGGTAACTCCACAAAGATAATAAAGGTCAGTGTATCTCTGAAGCACTATTAAAGACAAGGTTCTTTTCCTTGTCTTAACTATGAGAGGAAAGAGTTCTCTCCTCAATAACGGGAGTGGGCGCTAACCTTGCTAATGTGCCTTTAATGTATCCGCGTTACAACCTTGGATATGGATACCAAAACGTTTAAATCGACCTGCTCACTGGAGGCAGGAATCTTGTAAAATGAATTATTGATGCCATGAGAGGTTCTCTTTCTAACTGGGAACAATGTAAGTCGAGGCTGGTGAGCTCTTTGAAAATCAAGGTCTCGACGGTCGCTTTCATGTTCTGACAAGGGATCAGTCTCCGTGACACGGGACGTTGCTTAATTACCCGGGATGTCCAAATCTTTCTCAGAGGCACCTCAGTCCTGTCAGGACAGACCGCGTTATTGTTGGGATACCTGCATAGCTGTGTGATTGGTGTCACATAAACACGGAGCTGAGCTACAGTGCTAGAGGTCTTTTTACCTGTAATTATGGCATGGCTAGCTTTCCACCGTGGGACGGCAGCCAGCTTGCTTTGGCTTTTATGGGGCTTCTGGTCCTTTCTTGTGGTTGTCATGCTGCAATTAAAACTGTCTCCAATCGCTGGGTGGCAAAAGGCACTGAGACAGACGCTTGTCTCTCTCGCACACAGACACACACATATACATGTGTACTTGTACACATATACACAAACACACCGTGGAGCCTTTGGCTGGAGGCAATGGGAAAGCATATGATATAGGAAAAACATAGTTAATTTCATTTGGCAGGTATCTATTAAAGTGCATTCTTAGACCTTAGACAGACCTTAGAGGCCTTCACACATCTAATGGAAATACGAACTTAACTGCTGCCCGTGAATAATAGTGCTTCCTAGCCAAAAGCCTTGGCTTTTCTCCTCCTTATCTCACAAACATCAAGCATCTGTCAGCGAATAGACAAATCACCACTTATCAAATCTGCTAAAGTATAAACCAAGGCCTTATGCTGGTATTCAAATCCTTTTTAATTAGTTATTCAGGGATTCTTTTCACTTTTAAGTGATCATGCACTTGTATCACTCTTACACAGAAGCACCAGCTTGCCTGTTTATTGCAGACAATAGTGGAATGATTGTAATCACTTTCCCCTGATTTTGCAGCTATACAGAGAGGACGTATGTATTGCAAATGCACTTGAATTATGAACTGCAGGTGAAATGTCCAGACACATGGGTGTATACATACAATATAATTATCTGTGACAATGAGAGTCATCTGTGCGGCTGTTTGGCAAATCTCTTGTTCTCTTCTCTGGTCTTGTCTGACTGTCTGTCACTATGTCTGGTTTGTGGGTTTGCGCTGTCTATCTACCCCTTCTTTACGTGCCTTTCATCTAATGTCTGCCTGAAGACTCTGTCCGTCCAAGCTGTCTTCTTAATTCTTTAAGAAAAGAGAGATCATTATTTAAAATACATCTACAATACCGAGGACGAATGTGTTTGAAACGTATTTAAAGCCACAAGAGATTCTGGGAACATTTTAAATACAAAGCCCATTGGTCAGCTAAATTAATACCCAAAACACGAGTGATGATAGAGTGTTCACTGTTTGAATAAAGCTATACCAAAGGTGTAGTTTTGTTGAGTAAAATTATACAAAGTGCCTGCAATTTTAAAGTTATTCTCATTAACAGGTACTTGAAAAGACTGTGCACCTTAATTTACCTTCACTTAAACATAATGCATTCATCTAGTGCACGCAAAGGTTGTCAGTAAATCAAACTGAAGTAGAAGACCCTTAAAGAAGACACAATCATAAAACACTTAAACACTAAATTATCAGATCCTAAATTGTGTCAAATAACTGCACAAGACAATGATAGTACAATTAAAGACATTGAGCAAATGTGCTTTTTGTTGAATAAGGAGAATCAGCAAAATTTGCTGTAAAAGTTGCCTGTGTCATTTAGACTCCCAGCAGTTTCATTGGGTCATCTTGGGTGGCCACCTGAGACACCTGGTCTCCTGTAGCCCGTAAGGGAAATTTTTGATGCACCATGTAGCGCTATCAGACAAACGTCTACATGCATTTGGCTGCAGGCACTGACTTTGAAACTGGTGTACGGACTGCTCTTGAGAATTTATGTGTGGGATCTGCAATATGCAACTGGTGGATTTATTGATGAGCATGTTTTTCAACCACGCATATTTTGAGTATGTCATCCATTCAAATCAGTGTGTAGAAGAATTTACCCCTTTTTCTAGTATTCATTTTACACAGTTCTCGAGGTGGTGAGTCATGGAACTGTTTTTGTGAAATTCCCTTTCTTAAACTCCTCCCGCCCCCCCATATACCTGCACCAGCGCCTCTCATTAGAAGATCACACACAAATCAAGGGTGAGATAACGATGATAGTTTGGTAGCCTGCCCTTCTTTGTTTCTGTCCACATTCCTCTAAAATGAAAGACGGCTTCAATTATCTCTGGGTCTGTTGTCTTTAGTCTCTTGACACCCATGTTGAAGAGCAGGTCTGGTTTGTGGCCGATGGCAATAGGTGCAGTTTCGTGTTTAGAGTCCATGTCAGGACAGCTGAAAAATAAAGAGCACCCAGTTCCTTCGCAGTGTTGATTTGGTTGAGAGCCAAAATATGCTGGCATATAACGTGTTATCGATGTTACAAGCATTCTAGTGAAGAATAAATGACAGCACATTTCTCAGTGTATTAGGGACAGCTAGTCAGGATTCAGAAGTCTTAGCATAGGTCAGGGGAAGGGCTGTGTGTGGTATTTAAAAGAGCATACATCAAAGTGTTGCAAGTTGACAGCGACATGTGTGTCTGGAGAGTGCTAATAGCCTCGCTGAGCTGATTCCATCCAACCTCCATCCAATGTCAGAATCCAGCTGAATTTGCTCTCCAACACGTTCTTGTGAGGTGAAAGCCAAGAGTCAGTTGTAGCTCCGCTGGTAGCCGTTTCCGACGCTTTGGTAGCGTAGCATCAAAGTCACGGGGCACACATATATTCTGCAGGATTAGAGTAGTGTAAAAGGACAGCCCCAGTCCCATTCACTGTTGGCACAGCCGCCACAGCCTCAGCACAAGTGAGTTTTTAATGCATTCCATTTAACTTTAATTACTCCAATCTCTGCGAGGGCACACAGGAAGAAAAGGCCCGGGCGTTTGTGCCGAGCAGATTACCCCACTGCCCTGCCAAGTCCGCGGCGCGCTGCATCCTAAGATAGAATTCAAATTCAAATGTGGGCTAAAGAAAGTGCAGCTGTCACCCCTCTGGCCTGCGAAGCCCCAACCGGATCAAAGATGAGCTGTCCTCCTCCCCTGCCCGTGTAAAAATGAGCTGTCCTGGCCGTGCCAGTGTCTCGTCCCCCTGGGGCACCTAATCCTCCTCTCCTGACTCCACACTGACAGTCTGAATAAAGGCATTAAACCCCGCAAAATAATTACCAATTAAAACGGATGGAGAAGTCATCAGGTAGTGACTGGGGGGAGAGCAGGCAGAGGCGGCAAAGAGGGATGAAGCTTCGGTGGGTTTCTCTCCTCCCTGCCAAGACCAACCTGTATTTTCTCCTTTATGGGTTATGGTTTTGCAGTTCTGGATGAGTGAGTGACCTTACTGAGTGATATCAGACCAGGAACAGACTTCTGAAGGCTTTTAGGCTGTTGAGGAAAGTTTCTGCAAGACAACCGTGCGTTAGCCAAGAATCAGTGCAGAACTTTTTGAAGTTACTAGAATTAGACATACTTGTTTTCCTCCGTGCTTTTCCATACCAGTCGCTCAGACGTGAGATCGGGGGGTTGGAGATTGCTAAACAGGCCTGCATGTGATGTGTGCTGACATGTTTACAAGATTTTAATGCATTAAAGGTGACGTGTGGTCAGTGGGCTCATAAATGCAGGTTTTGGAGACAGGGAAGTGTTTGTTGACTCTCTTGGGTGCGGTTCCAATGAACTAAGGTAACACTCAAAACAAGAGTGCCTTCTACTAATTGAGGGACAGAATAGCTGTGTGATGATCAATGGTCAACTGTTTTTGACAGTCTCCTACATGCGCTCCAAAAGGTGAGGCCATATAGAAGTGGTACCACCGGGTCAGAAGACAGACAGCTTGACATTTAGAGCATAAACACAAACCTCTTTGGGCCTGAACTTTTACGGTTTGAAATGAAAGGTTCCTGGGTCGTTCCGATTATAGCCACGGTGTACTTATAGTTAAAGACAAACCAGATGTGCCGCAATTCATATGCATGTGTTTGTGTGGTCACCGTGCTCTGTACATACATGTGTTTGTACCTGTGGAATATTGTCATGGGAATGTTTGCAGACTAGCGTGCCATGAGACCCAGGGCACTAATCCACCAGCGCCACACTGCCGAATCCAGGTAAAGTGATCCTAAAGCCTGCTTACCCCTCTCCTTCCTCTGTTCTCCCTGCTCGGCTTTGAGCCGTGTCTATTAGCAGTGGCAGAGATCAGACAAGTGAATATCCACTCAAAAGACCAGTCTGGACCAAGACCCACATTTTGACAACTTAATCTTCTCTTTGACGGCAGGAGAAAAAGGAGTGAACAGCCAAGTGACAAAATGGTTCTGACTTGACCATGTTCGTTTGAAATTCCTTCCTCTGGTATGGGAACAACCTGTATTCACGAGTGGCTACGCTGTTGCGTAAACACAAGGTGCTTCTAAAAGACCGTGGCTCCTATACTGTTCTCAGATTGTCTGTGTGGCATTTCCTCTCAATCATCAACTCATTTTCAACTTCATTCCTCTATAAGGAGAAGGCAGATCAGGACAAACATGAACCGACTAACACGGCCAGTAAAAGGCGTAGGTTATAAATCAAAGACTTAAAAGCATGTTGATCCCCTCTCTTTTATAAATATGATTGAGCAAGGTGGCTCATTACAGTGTTTTCTCCCCGACTGCTCACCAGGCTGAAACACTGCGGTATTCCACTAATGTCGATCACTTTTGACCCGAGGGACAGTTTCCGTGGCTGATATGACTTGTCTTTTGGTCTGTGTGTCTGTGCCAGAATCACCCTGGGCTAAGTACGTTGGGTGTGTGCACCGCTGTGGACGTTGGAAAGTGTATGATGAATAAACGTGTCTGTGTGTGTGTGTGTGTGTGTGTGTGAGCGAGAACTGGAAAGATCTTTTTCTCATTCTGTGAAACTGATAATTATGGCCTGACTCTGAGCCAAATGCATATTTGCTGTAGATTTACATACTGTACAGTACACACACACACACACACACACACATGAGTGACTTGAATGACCTTTCCTGGAAGAATGTTGGTGTTATTATCTTTATTAATCTCTTTCTTTGTTATCAGGTCCCATCTCTTCTGTACACATATTGAAATCTGATAACTGTTGATATATTGATTTACAGTCTAAATTACCACCACTTTAAGGCTCAGCTTTTATCCCCGTGGTCTAGTTCTTCTAAATCGACCTCAGCATTTATCTTCCTGTGGCTGTGACAAAAGTAATGCATATAAAAATTATCTTGTCAAACTACGTATTCCGATTCATTGTTAAATAAAAAACACCATGAAGGAGTTTTTGCCCTATATGCTCGTAGAAATTCATACAGTTCGCTGTGTTTCCAAGGGTCTTTCTCCACTTCCTGTTAAAATATTGCCACGGCGAGACTCACAGGCTGTAACCTTTTGTCTGTCTTCACAGTTTTAGTGACAGGCCCACGTGACAGTTTCAGACAAACTGGTGGAGCAGCTTTTTTGCCACAGGCCATCTGATGTGCAAATGGACAATTTCTTTTACAGTTAACTAGATGCAAATGTTTGATTTTTTTTTTACTTCTTGTACAAAGGTGCATGTCTTAACTACTTTAACTGTACTGTCTGAACCTAAAATGAACAGCTAATCTGACCTGGTTGTCCTTTTAAGACATTCGTATAGTTTGACAGCTGAATTTATGACCTATATATGCTCTGCCACAAACAACTTCCTTCTCCCACTACTTCTTATTCAGATCAGAATTTCAACTTTTTTATAGCTAGTAGTGCAAACCACTTAACATATTTGTCTCTGCTTTTCTTCAATTTCATCCAGGCTTAAGTTTGTGGATTTTCTTGCACTGATCTGCTGCCATCTGGCAGATTTTTTTAAGGAAAACACCCTCTGTAATCTGCCACGTTTAGGGCAACTCTCTGCTTTTACAATCGATGAAAATAATAATCTGCCCATGACAGAAAGTATGCAGTTAACATAACCTGTGGGCAGACTCCACCGCTGCCGAATATCACTTTTTAATCAATTTGAAAAGATGGAATTAAGTATCTGATGTAAAAAAAAATGTGAAGACCATCAGCCTTTACAGACTTTAATTAACTTTAGCTGATTTTTCTATACAAACAAGCACATAAGTGTCTTACGGTACTAGTCATTATTATGTATTTGTTTTAGAATCTGCTAAGGCCACTCGAAACTTTGGTGATTCATTCATGTTTAAAATAGAAAAAGAGGCCACTCCAATACACACAGCGTGGAGTGAGGTGAGGAAAAGTTTTAGGTGGAAGGAACAATTCCATGATTTAAGGTGAGCAAGGTTTTCTCACAAAGCAAGTTGACAAAAAGGAGAAGACCTTCAGCTCCTAACATCCTCTTAGTAGCCCACTCTAGTAGTCTTAATGCATTTCTCATCATTAGCCAGGGCATCATATGTCATAAGCCTCTTTAAAAGAGGATGTACACATTCTTGGTATAATTGCCTAGTGAAGGACAAACAACGGGTGTAAAAAGAATCATTATTTAGGTGCAATCACAGATGGGGGCTTCGAGGCCTCACTTATTTTTTCATCAGGTCATCAGATGTCAGAGTAATTCCAGGGAAAATGTAAGAAAATTAAGTGGTTTGCAGCAACAGAGTTTATCAACTGAATCTCAAGACAATCTTTCAATGCTGCTGCTGACAACATGAACCTGTTTAAAAATGTTTAAGACTTTCACCCTTCTTTTATTTCTCTATCCATTGTATAGAGGGTGACTTAAAAAATACAACCTAACTCTCTGCCACCATTAGTGGGAAACCTTAATACCATTTAATCTCTATTATTCTAGGTATTATACTTACCAGACTTTAATTAAGAGGCTTTAAACCACACTCAAAAATAAAAGGTGTCAACAGGAACCACAGGGCTCTTCACCATGTCCTCGCAGGCAACATGTTCTCACTCCCAACTTGCCAAATAATGAAGCTTTGAAGGTGTTGCCTAAGGCAGGACACAACAGACGCTATAGGTTTCCCATTCGCAGAATATTTCCTATCATGGTTTTATTATTGTACTCATATTAATCCAAACCTTGACATGACAGGATGCACCAGGATGGTTCGTTAGGTGATAAGTGTTGGGGGCAATGTTGTGTGGACAGCATTGCTTGAGAGTTATCGGGACCTGATTGAGGCAATAACAGCTGGTCTCTCCTACCCATTTAAATTTTAATTATTTCTTGATTATTGTAGACCAATTAGAGAGGAGATTTGCACTCAATGTAAGGCTGAGTTTGTTAAAAAATTGCATCAATAATTCATAACCAAGCATCAGAATTCAGTTACAAACACACTGTAACATGTAAAGCACTGATTGATCCACGTCTCCATCAGGGCAGTGATAAGTAAAAAGATATTGTGTGGTGTGTGTGTGTGTGTGTGTGTGTGTGTGTGTGTGTGTGTGTGTGTGTGTGTGTGTGTGTGTGTGTGTGTGTGTGTGTGTGTTAGCGAGTCAGATGATAGAACTGATACCGGTTTTATCTCTCCATAAAGATCGTAATGTTGATCAGCAGATGGTTAGTTTAGCATAGCGTAAAGGCTGGAAACAGCAGGGAAACGTCTAGCCTGTCTTTTCAGAGATAATAAAAAACTGCCAAGCACTTCAAAGGCACAATGATTAACATGTCAAATTCCATTTGTTTACTCGAAACGTGCCCCCTGGTAAAACTACACCTATACTTGTTTTATACTTCAGTTTTTGCGTAAATAAAACAAGCAAGATGTAGGATGTTGTTTGTGAGTTTGAGACGCGAGCAGTAGCAGGTTTCCTCCATTTGCTGTTGGTTGAACTGATATTGAGAAAAATAAAACAAACTGTCCTTTTTTAAATGTGTGAGACTGGGTGATGCAAAGTAGACATCTTTACGCTACGTTAAAGATCGTTTGATGGATGAAGCTTAAATTGGTTTAATGGCTAATCCAGTGGAGCACGCTTTCCTCTTATAAAAATGTCCACCTTTTCTCCTGCTCATCACATACGCAGCTGATGATTTGCCCGTTGTGGCCTGTTGAAGCGGATACTGTAACATTTGCTTTGGTTCGGTGCAATCTAAATTTATACACATGTTTATCAGGTGATTGTTCTAGACAAAATAAGATTAGGAAATAGCATTTAGTAGAAAAGAGGGCATCTCATCAGGACTGAGTGTTTGTCCATAGATTGGGTCACACCTTATCTATTATCTGATAAATCTATGGGTCAGATGTGTGACACATTTTATGGATTAGAGAAGCATGCAAAAGCTGCTTTTTTGTGTGCATGTGCTCTTTGAAATATTTGTATTTTTACCTGTAAATTAAATTATGTTATTATATTATCCAAGTGGTTCATAACTGCTTTATTCTACCTGTGTGGGAGGAACTTGGATAAAATATGCTTTTTTTCTAGTTCTGATTGGAAGATAACTTAACTCTCCTCGAAAAGACAGACTAACATCAAGAAAGCTGGGGTGACGGGGCAGATGTAAAGCCACCCGCCACGCCCCCCCCAAAGCAGTTAAATCAAGGTTAGAAAAGGACACATTATTGGCAGTCCTTCATCAAAAACATAAAGCAGTGGCCACGAGGGGGGAAGTAAACAAATTAATAAAGCTATTGGCATTTCCACATAGCAAGTAATGTAGTGTCAAATGGCAGCTCGGATGAAGGTGTACAGATACCCAACCCCCCAGCCCCTCATGTTTTATGTATTGTGATCGCGAGTGATCGTGAGAAAAATTAATCAATAGCAATGCTGCCAGGATGTGTGGATGACACATGCTGCTGCCCCCCCTCGACATCACCGCCTCCTGCAGCCCCTGCCCTCCTCCTTGACGCACTCCTCCATTCTCCACCCTCCTTCCTTCTCCTTACCCCTACCATTTTGATTCGGGGGCCTGTTGTTCGCCTACATCTAGGTGAGGGATTTTTACATCCCCAGCGTGCTTGGAGGAACTCCATATGGCCGGGATCAAAGGTGTTG
Organism: Takifugu rubripes; assembly: GCF_901000725.2. NCBI lineage: Eukaryota > Metazoa > Chordata > Actinopteri > Tetraodontiformes > Tetraodontidae > Takifugu > Takifugu rubripes. The sequence goes on along the minus strand of NC_042300.1, from coordinate 5,286,200 downwards.
CTGGGTGCATGGTTCTGCTTGGTTGCCAGCCACCGCCGTTAATTAGAAAACAAGATCAGAGGCGGTATTAAAATCCAATTAAGCCCGTATGAACAGATTGCCAAGTGATGTTCACTAATGCATTACTGAGCACCATGCAAATTTTAGTGGCAGCATTTGGCTTTATGTTATGTGTTTGTGTCATTAAGAATTCGTGTGTGTACTTCGGAGTGTGTCTGAGTGTGTGTGGCCTTGTATTATGTGTGTGTGTCTTGCTGGTTGTCCAAGACTCTGTGACATTGCCTGATATTTTTTTCCACTTTTTTTTATTGATACACAGCTCTAATCTCATAGAAACAATCAGCTAAAGCTCTGCAGAGCAACAACACCTAGCCAAACAATAAGATTGGATGATATTGCTTCTTACAATTAAAGCATAATTGAGAATGCTGAATTATTGATCCATCATAATTGAGTTCTCTTCATTTCATTTGAATGAGGAACTAATATGATGCACAGAAAATCCAGCAGATTTGGATAAATTGCTCGGGCGTATTTGGGCTTGATAACAAAGATCTATAACGTTTTGTGTTTGGTCTCCACTGGCCACTCCAAGATTTAAATTACAAGAGGGACCTTAGCGTTGCGTTTAAATCAATTTCAAAAATCTGAGATGGCTGCCAGCAGATGTAATTAAACTACGCTAAGAAATTGTACGAGGCGCATTTAAAAATGTGTACGAAAAATCATCCCGCACAATAAGTGCCAATTTAGTCCATGAGCTTCATTCGCCACTGCAGACAGACGGGGCATCCGCACCAAAGCCTGACAAGTGGATGCAGCTGGTGGCCTATGGCCCAAAGCGCAGACATTATCACAGACGAGGGCTGTTAATGTTGGGCTGAATAGAGCCCCTTTTGAGATAGAAAATAGCATTCTGATTAGAAAGCCAGGAAATACACATCTGAAGTGCCGGAAATTGTCACAATGCAGAACCACGGCACATTTGGCAGAGTCTCAAGCTGAGTATAGAGTATGAGCTTAATGACTGGATGTGTCGCTTTCAAATAGGTTAAGATTTTTCAGGCAGTTATGTAGTTAATCGGCTCCTTCAATAGATGATGTTGGTCAAAGTTGTCCTGCTAATAAGAATAAAAGATACAACACAACTTGTCCATATTGCAAACCAAATGTGTCCAGTCGTTCAACTTAAAAACAAGAAAAAAAGTCGATCTTGCATTTCAGACCCACGTTCAACAACTCAGCCGCTGATATGAACTGGGTGTCATTATCCTTATGTGACTACATGTTCCAGATTGTTCAGTATTCTCATTTTCTGGCTTCCCTGAAACTCCGAGGAGACGTGACTGGACCATGACTGGAGAAAAATAACATTAATCAGACTTTTTGTGTGGTGATTTTGCAACAGTGTTTCCGCCTGACTTCCAACCAAGCCCAACTGGGTGGTTAAGAATTTGTTCCAATAGTTGAGCGGCAACCCTTAAAACCTAAAACCTAAACTGTAACTTTATAGCAAGGATTGGCTAATTCTAAAGCTAACACTGGAGCATCTACACAATACAGCCACAGAAGATTCAGAAGGTAATGGGTGCGACACTTCTGCTTGGTGCATTTTAATAAATGTGCACATTTTAAATATGTTTTACCGCATCCTCACCGTCTTCACCCATAGCACACTGGGCTTTCAACCCTATTGTTAAATGCCTTTTACCTATCCATCTTCTGATGCAATTTAAGCATTGCAAGTCACGCGCTTGCACACATTTGGGGTTCTGCCAGGGTAGAAGCACTTTTTATCCACACTGAGCGAATGTGCATACATCCCATAAAGCAAAGTAGTTGTGATGTATAGTTGGGCTTCAGCTGCCTTAAACAAGTGTGAATCAACTGCTGTGCTGTTAACAGTGACACTGCCCGACGCCATTAATGGACAGTGGTCGCCCTAATTCATATAACAAATGACCTCAGACTCTCCATTGATCTTTAATTAGAAGCAGCTGTTAATCACCTTTATGACTCCCTCCAGTGGTGTAATGGTTTCTGCAGGGAGGCCAGAGCCGTCTGTTCCAGCCACAACAGCAGCATCAGCAGAGTGTGTTTACCGTCCACGTTGACACGCAGCACAACATTTGGTTCGTGCCCCCACCCCCGGGTGTTTCCTAATCAATCTGACTTTTTTTATGAAATGTGTGGCTGCAGTGAATCTCTTCACCTCTAATGTTGGCAAAGCAACAAACTTTTTTTGTTTTTTATCTAATGGTCATTTGAGGTATGGGGACAAACAATGATCCACAGGGAGAGAAATGCCTGTCCAAAATGGCGTCCCTGATATGTCCTCTGCTCTGAGCTGCTGACCTTCTAAAATTTAATGCAATAAGATGCTTCCAGTTTTTTGTCCTGCCGCCTGCTCCAAAGAGCTGGGCAACTGCGTTTACCTTGAACCATTTGAAGCTCCAAAGGCATAATGCATGAAACAAGGAAAAAAAAAAACATCTATACATTTTGCCATATGCTGCAATTTTGGCATCTGGCATCCTTCTGTGGGTGTGAACACAGAAATCTGGTTTGACTTAGCCATGTGGCAAATATAGGCCCGCATAAACGTGAATTTCAGACGTCTGGCTGTAAAGTCCTGATTAAAAAACAAAAAAGCTGGTGCTCAGTGAGGAAATTATATAATTATATATATGACGGTCATAAAATTCGTAAGTATTCATTCATGAATGCTATTCTTTAAAGTGTGTTAAGGCTCTGCCTTAAGATAATGAAACAGAAATTACATCCGATCAGGGGAATCTAAGTTTTATTTACAGTCATTAACGTCAGCGTGATTTCTTTTGATTAGATTTGGTCATTTACTTTCGAATTTTAAATCTGTCTAACCTCACGCGGTAAATACAAAGTACACAAATAAGAGCAAATCCTTTATTCTTATCTGAGACTCCACACACTTGAATATCTTGTTGGTGTGTGAAAAGCATGCAATTAAAAAGACCACAAAATAGTGGAGGCTTCAGATTTCATTAGCATGTAGGATTGCTTAACTCCTGCCTTTTTTCTCTGGAACATGCAGGATGTGTACAGACCAGTGCTAACGTCTACCTCCAGCCATTGTGAACGGCCAAATTGCCTTGTGATTAACGCACAATAAAAGAATGCAGTGGCTTAGGGAAACAGTAGGAAAAACTGCCCCAGTGAAAGATGGGTGTATGGTGCACACTATAATTAAGCTAGTCTGTACTTGATGAAAGTAGATCACACCGGCAGGCTACAGCTTCACAGCCAGTTTGTTTTTATGACATAATTGCAGTCCAAATCAAATAAGAAGATTTAATATTGCACGACGACGAGCATGTGTCCAATGCCAACGATGATATTGACCCCCCTGAGGCAAGGGGCAGGTGTGGGATTGGTGAGAGGAGGGCAGCTTTCCCATCCCAGTAGTGACTACCTGCATCTGTCTGGTCCCACCTGGGAGGTCCATCGCCAGTGGAATTCCAGCACGGAGAAGAGAGAAAGTGAGGCTGTGAAATTAAAAAGAGGGACACAAGACAGCAGCGGGAGGAAGGGGGGATGTTTAGTCTCGAGGAATGTAGCAGAAACACGTAAATATAAAAAAGAGACCAGAGTACGTTGTTGTCCTCATAATTGCAAGATTAAACTTTTAAGATTAGCTTGTGTCCTTCTGCCTAAATTGAGAAAACACATCTCCCAAAACACACTCCTATTGACCCTTTAATCCTTTGCTCATTTTTATCTTAATTATTTACTTATAAAAAGCAGTGAAACATCGAGATTGACTGCGAAGCTCTGCTAACAACTCATCCATATCTGCATTAACGGCACCTCGCAGGCGTCTCTGGTTCCCAAACTGCATCTCAAATCCAAATGACAAAGGTATGCTGGGGTTCAGCGACTTGGATCCTGCCTCCGGACCTGCTTGTGCATTATCATGTTCCTCCCATGCTTGCGAGGTTTTCTCCTGGTTCTCCAGTGCCCCCCCCACAACCAAAAACATTTTAATTTCAGTATTGGACCGTGGCTTTCGTCCTTCCGAGCTGTGCTGTGGCTGCTCACTGGGATATTTAGAATGAGGTGGTCAGGTTACATTCTATGCTCACACGTGACTGATGAAATATCGTCATGCCAACGGTGTAAACAAAGACTCTCCTCGGTTTGCAGTGCAGTCTTTCTTTTTCTTTTTTTAAGAAATAAAGGAAACTATAATGACCACATATCCTCCATGTCAATGAACTCTTGTTTGGGGAATTTTCTGAATACAGGGGAGAAAATTATATCAACACTAAGTTGTCATTTCTGCTTGAAGATGAGTGGTATTTTGATGGTTGATGACATGTTTGTGTCGTAGAAGACCAAAACCTCCCACTGGGTGGCTTTAGTGTTTTTCCTCCCCCTGAAAAAAACCTGTGTTTCCTGTTCTATAGATGCACTCTTGACATGACCACAAATCCCTTGTTCCTCACGTTCTGTTTCATGCCAGAGAGAAGATCTTCCACAATTCATAGCCATTGAGCTGCCACAGTCCACCACACTGCTCCCCATCTCCTGACCATCATCTAAATTGCTCTACATACATTCCTCGATCCCTCTTTTACCAAGGACCAAGCAGCTGGGCTGGATTTGCTCCATATCTTTGCCTTCTAACTGTGAGGGCAGTGTCATTTCACTGTGTACTGGTCAGGATTGGCAGATTAGTAACTGGATATCTACACAGAGGCCAGTGGGGCCTGAGCCCTGTGATTCAGTGGAAAACAGGGTCTGTGTGGTGGCTTTGTGGTTCAGCGTGGCGGAGGATGCATCCTGCAATCCTTGCTGACACCCTGCTTCCCAAGGACATGGTTTTACTCCAAACCATGATTTCCCATCGCCTGCTCCGCGACTCACTGTCTGCTTGAAGCGGGCCTCTGCCCATTGCCCTCTGGTGAAGAAGATACGTTACCTCTTCAGCGCTGGTGCAACGGACCACATTTCTCCCACATGGATGGGCGAGCAGGAGGGGGCCCGCTTGGAAGTACATCTGAAAGAGACACATGTGAGCTGTACAAGCTGGGCGGGTGGCACAGAAGTTGCTTGAATGTTTCTGTCAACACGCATTTGCGTGTGGTTTGTGATTATATGGAAAGTAGAGGCGTGTATAGGCATCACGGTCTGCCAGAATATGCTATATAATAACATGCTTGGGGATATAAAATAATGCGATGTTGCCCAAAACATAGTCATAACTTAACATGTCAATTTGTTGTCACAAATAAAGATGTACAGTTCTCACTTTTTTCCCTTCAAAAGTGATGCCAACAAATTTTGGGTTCAGACTGTTGCCATCTTGCCAGTGCTGGAAAGCAGACGTACAGACTCATATGTCCATACGGCCACCAGCTCATGTGCCAGTCATGGCATTTCACCGCATATTTCTGCAATCAAATGATTTGTTATATTACCTGAATGCGCAATAAAAGTAGGAGTTTTTTTAGTCGTTATTAAAGTAATCAGTTTTAGGAGCCTTTGAAGAGCGTAGATTATACAACATTTAAATATAGCTTCACTACTGCGGTCAATGCAGAGATAATCTGATGAAATTAAACTGATTAAGAAAAAGGTTGTCCTTTTGTATCCATCTGTTCCTCTTTGCAGATTATTTCCTTTCTCTTGAAAGGACCGATATAAAAACTGTAGACCAACATCTTTTCACCATGCACATTTTTGCTGACCAAAAGACCGGTTACGTGAACATGGCGCCCAGATGCAAGCCTCCAGGCACTACACATGCTCGCTCTCTTTCTCTCTCTCTCACATACACACACAGACACAGACACTGTGCACGTACACACACGTAGAACAAGCAAGTGTGGGGGGCAGAAAGAGAGAGGAAAAGTGTCTGGAAAGTCCCAACAAGATCTATGCTACAAATCTCCTTTCATCCATCGTCATCCCTGTAAAAAAAAACAAAAAAAAATAACTTGAAGCAGCTTATTTTTTGTATTTTCAGAATATTTTCATTTGTATCTTCTTGTAGTCTTCAAACTCTTGAACAGTCAATGGCTTATTATTGTATTTTTGAGGTTAGACCTGGCAAATGTGAGGAATCTCTCCTGGATTGATTTTGTCACAGCCTTCTTGTCTTTCCTCACCCGTCCTTCCCCCCCATCTATTGTTGCACCTCTTCTCTCCCCTCTTGTACTTTTCCTTTGAGGTACATCTGACACGTACTCACACAAACACACATTGTGCTTGAACTATTTCTATAACAGTATCCAATGGCTTGGAGGCCCGAGTAAGGACAGGTTTGACTGCTGCAGGCCTGATACATACCTGATCAGTCCAACATTCATGCCAGGACTCATTTATGAAGTCTGAGGCTGTCAACGGCTACATTTAGGAATAAAAGCAGGCCTATAATTCTGGCTTTTTCCAAAGGAAAAAAAAAGTCTTCACTAGGAAAACACAGCAGTAACACCGCTTCGCTTTGTTATTTGTCAGAATCTGATAAAGCTTGATATAACATCTATTATCTCGGTCCTGTCCAAGAGTATGTGGCCAAACAGAAACACCAGCTTACTCACAACCACCGTCTGCACTGAAAATCACACACTTTTCTCCCCGCCTGAGACAAAACACCAGCGTGTGAACGCGCTTGTTTAATCTTTAAATGTATGGTGTGAGGGCGGTATCATGCGGAATAAATGTGAGGAATGCTGTCCGCTGATTCTCAACTGCAGAGATGTGCATACATGATGGAACTATACTCATGCTTAATTCATCAGGAATGAAATGTAAGAAGGAAGCAGCATTTTGTTCATTACGTCTACTCATTGATATCATTTGAGTTAAAGTTTTGATCATGTCATTTCAATAAAAGTGCTCCAGTAAATTAATAGGAAATTATTCATTATGTTAAAAATGTTTATGCAAAGAGGACTTTTTGGTTTATTATAGTATATTTGTTACATTTATATAATAATTTCCATCAGATCTCTCTCCACCAATTTATGCTTAATAGAGTTGAATGCTGTAAATATCAATACCATGATATTGCTATTTTTAAAATCATCGTTACGCAATACAAAATAATTATTTACTTTTTTTCTTGACTTTCCATTGACACTAATTAAACAATTTATCTGATAAATAACTAACTAGATAATTATGTGCAATTATCATATTGCTAAAGCATCAATATTACTGCATTCTGCAGCAGAAAGGAAAATGAAATAACCAGAATGAAAAGTTGCATTAGTCTTAGAGCAATTGCAACATTTATTGAAGTGTTGGCTTTCTTGTATTGATTTTTCAACACATTACAAAAATACATATATCTTCAAAACAGCAGATGTGTACTGTTCTGAAATCACTTTTTTTTCCACAATGATGCACTCCTCCCCCCCCAAAGAAAGACCGAGAAAACCTTTATACAAAGAGTGTAAGTGAAACTTGTGAAAAGTGAAATATGAAAATGTATCTAAAATTACAGTTGCAAGTGCCATCACAAGACCTTCAACCAACCATGATGAAATAAAAATGTTCATGAATGTTTCACAAAGCTGATGTGGAAAAGCATTCCTGCACAATAGCATTGTGCTCCCCTGCCGAAGGTTCTTCCTTTAGGATCTTTTAAAAAAAAACAAAAAACTTTTGTTTTACATCCACAATGGATAGCTTCACCAAACCAACAAGAGGAAACTAATAATAGTGATGAAAAAAAGAAAACAATAAAAATTAATGGACAAAGAGACCTAAAGTCAATAATGGCACCACTTCTGTTACAAAAAAATATTTTTTTTTCATGGTTCTGTAATATTATATTTCAAAAAAAGAAAGAAATTTACTTCCCATACAGTGAACAAGTAATCGTACAGAAACATGAAGATAAAATCCCTCCACCAGGATAATCATACAAAACTGCTATGGCATTCAAAAACATCTGAACGAACATTGGAGAAAACAATACTTTATTATCATTTAAACACTTACACAGAGTATTTCATTAATGGCATACTTCAACACTGTAAACATACTGTAAGACTGAACGTGTAATTTCGAACTCTGCTGGAATTCCTTGTTTGAATGTGGTACATTTCTGAAAAGCGTCGCTCATATTGTCTGAACTCTGAGCAGAGTTGTTGTGGGATAAACATACTGTGCATTTACAGCAGTATCTGGATTTCTGTCTTCGTGCAACAACACGTGTAAGCAAGCTGAAAGCAGCTTTTCATGGAAAATAGACTGAACTGATGTTCTTGCAAATAACTTATGGAGAGTCGCTTCTGGAGAATTGCGTTAGGTCGACTTTTTATCGTTAAAAAAAGTAGGGCAGACAATAAGTGACAATAGGCCACAAAAGGAAATCGAACCTTCAAGTGAAGACAATTTTGATGGTTGAGAATTGCAGCGCCAGAATGAGAGATGTAGTCTCAGTCTCCTTTCATGTGGCTTTTTGCCTCTCTGCCTGTCACGCTCGCCCTGTCTCACTCTGATGGTCTCGTTATATGATGTGGCCAGTTGGTGCACATTTGGGTAGCAGAAAAACACACTTTTCATATGTTTTCAATTTTAAGCAAATGCCTCTTCCCCTCCCTGGTCAAGGCCCTGCTCCTTTCTCACATTACTTCACCTTGCAGCCCCAACTTTCTTCCTTTTTTACTAAAAGAATCGCCCCTACTCAAGGTCACCCTGGCCGTCCCCAGTTGTAGCTGTAAGCAAAATTATCATAACTCATTTAACCATTTTTTTTTCTTTTAAACCAGATTCATTTCAGGATGAACGATGCAGAAAATAAAAACCATAATCCCCAAAAGTCACGAACATGCACACTGTCTCAAAATCTGTTACTGGGAGTTAAACCCATATCACTTTGTGAGGCGAATGAACAGGCTTCCTTCTTTAAAGCCGCTCTAATGCATGAATCTGAGCTAGTGAACTGTGAAACGACACCGTCGGAGTGAGGCTTAGAGCACGCTGCAGAGACTACAACACACACACTAGCGCACGCATTTATATGAATTCTATTTGAAACCATTTTGTGGCTCTTAAGGGGACACGAGAAGTCAACCTGTGTCGGGGAGGGAAGCCACACCCAACGCCAGCGGGAGACCGGGGGATGATTTTCAAGCCGATACAGCTGTTGAAGCAGCTACAGATTAACAAATTACCTTTGAGTCTGCACACGTGGGGGAGTCGGGTGAGGTAATCGAGTCTCAATAAAGCAATAATGAATGGTATAGCACACATAGCATAAAGTGAGGATGACATAAGCAGCTGGTCTTTTGATTGTTTAGTTTTAGGTCATCTTTCACGTACAGTCATGACTATCTTAACAGGTAAAAATGTATTAACAGGACTGTTTTCCTTCTTGCTTATTCAAGATATTAAATATAGTGGTTTAATTACACTGTCAATGTTCTGTCAATGCTCTGAGCATCAGTTAGGGGGATCTTCTTTAAGTGCAACTGTAATTTACGTGTGACAGAAGGACAGCAATACCATAAATGCAAATCTTTTTTTTAAATTACTTGTCAATATTTAAAGGAACAAATCGTGAATAAATTAAAAAGAATTTATCAGGCTTTTAAGAAAATGTTCGATTTTTTTTTCCTCTCTATGTTTTATTGTCAGGCTGACATTCAGTGCTTTAGTCCTGTGTGAGGGAATGGATTGTAGTCCGCTGCTGCGATTAATATAGAAAACAGCTATTTATTTATCATTTATTTCTTTTTTTTTTAATTTTTAAAATCTAACTGCTTCACACAATTTTACTCTCACGTGATAATAAGCTTCCTTAAAGGTAAAACAGAAACAAAAAAAAATTGCATTAAGAGAGACTTCTGTCCAGTTATCGCTTAAAAAAAATTTTTTTTTTAGCACATTTCAAAACTAACTCCATATGAAATCCCACAAAGATGTACCTGCACATGCCAAATATCATTACAAAAAATCCAATAAATACAGAAATTATTGCACAGTAGAAAGGCTCCATGGATTCGTAACTGATAAAATCCTCAGACAATATGCCAAGAAACACCAAGTTGGGCATTCCAGACAAGTTCTCATTAAAGTTTCCCTTTGTTTGTATTCTCAGGTGGCAGGTTTATGTGACAGGAAAAAGATGAACATCAATAAGTCTCTTTTTTTTTAAGAGAGAAGTAATCCAGCCAAGAGGCATTGCTGAAGAAGTGGTTATAGGATTTTGTGTGTGCATATGTATGTGTGTGAATGTTGCGTGCGAGTGTTTGCTTGTGTACAAAGTCGACCGTAGAACTGGTAGCTGCTGGCTTAACCTCTGTCCGCCTGCTCCAGTTTGACCTCGCTGGCCATCAAATGTTCGCCATGCCATTTCTTCATGTGTTTCTCTAGCGTGCTGTAGACGCTGAAGGGCATGTGGCAGATGTCGCAGCGGTACACCTCCTTTCCGAACTGCCCGTGGGTCTTCATGTGGCGTGTCAGCTTGGAGCTCTGAGCGCAGGCGTAGCTGCACAGGTCGCACTTGTAGGGTCTTTCCCCCGTGTGACTGCGTCGGTGCACCGTCAGGTTGCTGCAGTTCTTGAACACCTTGCCACAGAACTCGCAGGTATCGTTCCTCCTATCCTTAGAGCTGGGGGGCCTGCCGGGTCCAGGTCCGCGCAGGAGATGAGGGGTGCTGCTTCCGCTGCGGCCCGAGGCACTCCCGCCTTCCATCATTTCCCCAGGGGGGGTGGAAAAGCGGAGGCTTCCCGTCTCTGAGGATGAGTGCTCAGAAGAGGTGGCGAATGGTGACTGACGAGAATCTGTGAATCCCAGAAAGGGTTCTCTGATGAATTGGCGTGAAGCGGCATAGCCAGCAAGAAGCTGAGAGTAGACATTCTCAGGGGAGATAATGGGTATGGTTGGGGGAAGTTCCATCTGTTCCTTTTCTATCTTAATTCTCTTGTTGTTGGAGGGGCTTGGAGTTGTGATGGGGGTGGGCAGACGCTGGAAGAGCCCAGGAAAGGAGACTGCTTCAGATACACTCATCCTGCCATTCATCACAGGCCTGTGGTCTTGCTGTTCGTTTTGCACTCTGTCCTGCTCCCGTTCAAGCTCCCCGTGTCGCTCTGCTTCGTCCCTCTGTCCACCGTTCCCGTTGGGTTGTCTCTCCAGGCTTCGCTTGTTGGGGTTAAGTTTCAGGTGATTGTCCAGATGGTTGTATGGGTTCATGATGCCCACCGATCCATTGTCATTTACTCTATCTCCACTCATGCGTTTCTCTTCGGGAGACTGTCGTGGACCATTGTCTCTATTTTGATTGAACTCCTGTGAGTCCTCGCTTAAGTTGGAATCTGGCTGGCTCCCATTTCTCAATTCTTCCTCCTCTTCTTCTTCCTCCTCTTCTTCTTCTTCTTCCTCCTCCTCCTCTTCTTCATTGTCCATCCCCATCCCTCTTGACTCACCATCTCTTCCCTTGTCCTCACCCTCTCCTGCATCTACTCTATTTCCTTGTTCTGGTGAGCCACTCATGGACCCAGATTTATTGTGCATATGCGTCTTCATGTGCCTCTTAAGCTTGCTCGCCTGAGAGCAGGCGTGATCACACAGGTGGCACTTGTATGGCCTCTCTCCTGTGTGACTGCGCCTGTGCACAATGAGGTTGCTCTGGAATTTGAAAATCTTGCCACAAAACTCACAAGATTTTACTTTCCCTGGGGTCTGGCTCTGTCCCTGGGCATCAGGAGGGGTGGGAGAACCAAGTCCTCCTTGAGTGGGTGGCTGTGCCGCATAGCTGAGAAAAGATGGGGGCTTGGCACCAGGCTGGAATAGGGTGGGACTCAGCAGACGGTGCATGGGTGGCACACGGTTAGGCGAGAGAGGTGGTGTGGGCCCACCGTTATTAGTTGTATTACCTGCTAATTCCCTCAGACGTCGGGAGAAGTCCATGGAACTTGGCTCCATGGGGGTCATCCGCATCACCCTCTCAAAGGCACTGGGGTGCTGGGACAGCAGCCCCATCTCTTCAGGGCCCAGCCGCTCCAGAGGAGGTCTAGGTGGTGGTGGAGGGCTGACAAAAGGTGGCGTCGCAGGCAGTCGGGTCTCCAAATACCCTGGGGTATGGGGATGTTCCCTGAGCAGGGGTGCAGCCATGCGGAGGAGGTGGAATGGGTTATTGGTGTCACCGAGGAAAGCAGGGAGAGGAGACCTAGGGAGTGCATCAGCACATGGAGGTGGAGGCAGAGCCATGCGTGGAGTGAGGGAGCAGTTGCCTGGATGGTTGTCTAAGTAGATACGTATGCCATGGATGTTCTGGGCATGTTGAAGCAGGAACCAGGCGCTGTTAAAGGTCTGCTTACAGGTAGTGCAGATGTAGCTGGACGGCTCATCTTTATCTAAAGACAAAGAAAAACAACAGCGTTATTAGAGGTGTGGAATGCAAATCCAAAAATGCCAAGGCTTCAATGTTCAATTTTCTTTTAACACACACTTTGTTGCTGATAATATTAATGTTTCATTCATTATAATCTATGTTATTATCACAGCTATCCAGTTATGCCTGTATGAGGGTCTTCCTTGGGCTTTGTCTCTGTTTAGTGCATGAATTTTTGAGGGCGTGCATGTCTACGGGCTAATACAGATGGCAGGTAATGCCCCCAGGCCACAACACATTATGCTAATTTTAATGTCAGCTAGGCTTTAATATACAGATCCATCTCGTCTACTCTGTCATTTCAATATGGAGACAGAGACGGGAGCAACGGGGGAAAAGAGCACACCAGTGGGGGAAAAGAGAACGGGGGGCATTAGAGAAAGAGAGGCACAAAAAGGAAAATACAGGAGAGGTGACTGAGATGATGTGTAAATAGTAAAGACCCCTCTGGTCTTAACACAGCATCCACATTAAATAGAAGTCTCAGTCACTGAAGTAATAACATGTGCTGCAAAGTGATTTGCGGTAGGTGAACAAACACCAACGCGCAAACACATAAATACACACATACAAAGACCTGTTCATCACTCACGGACAAATTAGGCTCTTAAATGGCAGGTCTTAATAAGGCCAAATGAATCTATCAGTCACTGTAGCATGTTTGCATCGGACGTCTTATGAATCATAAAAGACGCTCGGTTCGAGGTCCATCTAATTCAACCCAGGCTAATGCTGAAGAGGCTTTTCCACAGTCTTGTGTTTGCTTGAGAGACATCTGCATCTACTTTATCATCTGCAGCTACCACAAGTGGAGTCAAGTTGGTACAGTGGTCTCTGCTTGGAGCCCACGGGGGAAACATAGACGGAGAGGTTACTCTTGCCCAATGTCTCGTGCGCAAAAAAAGAGTTCTTAAAAGCCACCCATTGTCATGGAATGCAAAACACACATGTGGACCCAGAGCCATGCGCAGCCATGCTTTATTATCACCTTCCTTTTCTCCTTTCTCCCTAGGAGACACCTCCGTTAGCTCACACGTTCAGGTTTGTACCACGCAGAGCAGATGAGCAAAACCTGATGTTGGATCAGTGTTTGGTACAGGAAGCTGATTTGGCCGTGTGACTCGTTTGGATTTCCTCAGGGGACGCTGGGTCAGAGAAAGTTAATGAGGGGCTCATTTACTGATTCTGTCTGTTTTTCTGTGCCATTAGCGGGGATCTGGCGTGGCTGTCACTCTCACTGTTTGTGTGGGGTGGGACGCGACCTGACTCCTGCTCCTAATGCGTGTGTCAACGCGTGCATATGTGCATGCGCGCATGGACACGTATGTGAATGTACGTTTGTGCATTTGTTGTATATTTTCACATGTGTGTGTGGTGAGTGGCGGGCTGCCTGCCCGTGTTTAGTTTGGCTGGGCTTCATACGGCCGCTTGGCAACAGAAAGCTGGACAGCTTAACAGCTTGGATGGGGAGAAGAGAGGGAGAGGAGAGGAAGAGGAGGAGGAGAGGGGGCAAGAAGAGAGGTGGAGGGACCGTAAGGGGCCAGGCGCACTTGTGGGCACACACATACATACATCGACAGCAACATGCACAAAGAGGGTATTTACATGCCCCCTGAGACCAGTATAGACTTGGGAGGCGTATAATCTTATCAACCAGCGAGAATCAATACTAAAAGATGTGCGAATGAATAAATGCTGCCTTTTGTTGACTTCTGTTCCTTGAGCAGGTTTTAAGTTCTGTACACTTTATTAAAGATTTAAAGCAATTTTGTACATTTTTTGATCATATAGGTACACGATAAATTATCATATATCCCAAACGGACTGATGGATTTTCATCATATTTTTCTTTCATCATCACACCATGTACCTTTGTCACGGACAGACGGACGGACGAACGATGGATGGATGGATGGATAGATAGATAGATAGATAGACAGATAGATAGATGGTACTGCAGTCAGTGAAAGCTTTTGTTAAAAGAATCATGTTACACGTGTTACGCTTCAGTCTGTAGTAATTACAGTCATACATTTGACATGCTAGTGGAGACCTTTCCACTGCTGATGGCCAAGGTCAACAACCAGTTACAACTGTTAACATTCTCTTTTCCACGCAGTCACTACCGCTGGATCTAATTGACCGATTCGCTCCTGCATACCATATGCACACGGACACGCATGCACTGACATACGCCCACGTGCAGTGTGAATGTGACTGAGCTGAATTAAATGGAGTGACGGTGGGGTTACCTTTGCTATAGTTGCGAATGTCAGGATGTAAATGGCATTCCATTAAAAACTGAGGATCCTTGATTTTTTTTTTCTGTGTCTCTGCCCAGTCCACACCGGCAGACATTCTCATGAGAGACAGCAACATAATACAGATCTGAGACCAGATTAGGAGGGTAGGTTTTTTTTTTTGTCCTATGCAACAAAACAAGGGCTAAGGGCCAGGAGGCCTGGAGGAAGTTATTAAAACATTGGCACATGCATGGAGCTGAGGTGGGCCAGTAATAATGCTCTCCTTCTCTCCTGGGTTGTTTTTTTTTACTAAACCACCAAGCCAATTAACCCAGTCTTCAGGGACTGAGATCTGAGCTTTACATCAGATTTTATTCTTTCCAGATTGGCTTTTATAGCCATTATTTTGCCTTAAAAAGTACAAACAAAATGCCAGTGAATGAAGGGGAGCCACAGTATTGACTGTTTGCATATGGCCAGTGAGGAAAAGTGGGTGTGAGCTCGGAGGGGCCGATGTAGATGCCAGTGTATGGTATATATGTGTGCATTTGGGTTTCATTTAGGAGTCCACATATGCGATCCCTCCAGTCTGAGTTTGATTTATGTTTTCAAAGAACATACTTCCTGCATTTACGTTTCATATATATTTTTGGGCTTTTTATCAGATGTTTTAATCCAAATGACTTGTAATAAGACCACAGAAGACTAACCAAATAAAAGAAAAAAGAATTCCACAGGCTGAGCCTTCAACGAGATGAGCAAACTGGAGCTTCTCAGCTGACAGCATACAGTGAGTGGATGGTAATGAAGGCTCACTGATGCCAAATTAACTCTCACAAAGCTTAAGAAAAGTATCATAATTGAAAATAAGCAGTATTTCAACGCCAGCCCACAAGTTCCCAGCGATAATTTGGCAGGGATGCTTTAACGGAATGAAAACCATTCAATATGCAGGGGAAGAAGTTTGAGGTTTAAGGAATAATGTTTCCGTTGCTGCAGACAAACAACATAAAACAGGTTGTTAACAAGGGGGTGACATTGGATGCGCAAAATATTCCGCAGTAGACGTGTGTAAATGTGTGTGTGCGGCGGCACTTCTGTGGTTCAAGCTCACCGGACTCCTCTAGCATTCCATCAAAGGTGACAGAATGCCTCGGTGACAGATTTGCATACTGAACAAAGCCACCCGCAGGCGAGGCCAGTGGGACAGAACCTACCCCTGCAACCCGTCTCACACAAACAAACACACATGCACGCATGGAACAAGCCCTGGGAGTATGCATGTGTGCACCTGTCAGGGGTTAGCTGACACCTCTGCTGCTGGCAAAGCAGCTCCTCATTAGCATGGCTGTGATCTAGGGGTCCCCAGGGGTCCCAGCCTCCTCACCTCGCATGCTAGCCCTCCCAACCACACCCCTTACACCTCTGCTTCTCTCTACCACCTTACATCTCCCATCCGTCCGCTCCTGCACCCCCTCCTCTTCCTTCAGCTCTGTTCCCTCCTGCTCTGATGGCTCGTTTGTCATGCAGGCAGCTAATCAGGAGACCAAGCTTCTATGACTGTGGGTGTGTTTCACAAGGGACCCCCGACATCTATGTTATACGACGCTGGTGAGCAGAAGCTGACTGTCATTCAGATTTTGGTAGAAAAAAGAGATAAATTGAGGAACGACGTGAAGATAAGAGACTGCGGTGGCAGTAGCAAGCAGGGGGTAAGGCACTCAAACAATGTAACCGGCTCCACACTAACTCAAACCAGCTTTGGTCTGCTAACAATAAATGTGTGCATGTGTGTCTATGTGTGTATGTGTGTTTGTCCAGCTAAAATGCTTGACAGTACAGAGTATTTAAAGAAACAGTGCTTTCTTAAGACTTCTTATTAAAATTGGACACCCTTATGAGTCTTTTTTTTTACCCAATATATAGTAACAGTTATAGATGCACTACAGTTGCTGCTGGCATCTACTGTTTCCTGATAATATTTATCTTTTACATTCCCCTCTCCCTTGTCTTCCTTCAACCTCATACATACGCTAAGCACCTGTATGTGCTATCTGGGCACTCCACCCTGACCCTCATGTCTCCAGGGATGCGGGTCAAATGAACAATAAAAGGGATCGGGTATCTCCAACAACTTGATCACAGACACGCACACATGCACACTCACCGAACAAGACCAGCTGTACAACAGCGAGTGAAAGAGGCCCACGTGTATAGTTCGACCGAGGGAGCACGTTACTGCCATGAGGAGAGCTGGCCCAGCGAGGGCGCAGGGGACAGGATGTGAAAAATAACTGGAAAGACCTCTCTGTCAGAGAAGAGCTACGACTTTTGGCTCCGCTCCTTGGACCAAAGCAAAGGAGGGAGCAATGTGAAACAAATAAAGGAGTGGGGGTGAGAATGAAAAGAAAAAGGGAGCTCCATAAAGTGCATTAGCTAAGCTCTCTGTGGCATTTCTTAAGGCCTGACTCATCACCATCAGCCTCTAACTGGTCCCAGTGCCTCTATGTTTTGGGGGGGTGGGGGGATATGTGCACACTTGTGGGGTCTGCTGTATATCATGTGACACTGACAAACGGATGACGCTCAGTCATGCCTGTGGTAGAGAGAAGATGTTAGAGCAAAAAAAGGAAAGATTGGGGGGACATTGCAGAAAATATTGGAAAAAGAAAAACAATTAAACTGCACTTATTTGAAACCTGCGTGTCCTTTTAAGCAAAATTATAACAACTCTAATCAAGCTTTCACCACCACGTAGCAGCGGGAAAAGCACACATCACTGTACAATGAAAAGAAAAATCAATCTATCAAATCAATGGCGTCATCTAGGTAGAAATGTTGGGCTGCAGGCATGCTGAATTAAGGGATAAAACATCTATTGTTGCAAACAAATACAAAGAAAAGTTCCCTGCTGGTACAACCAAAAAGAAGAAAACATTAAAAACGTGGATGGATGGTCGAAGGTATCAAAGACAAAAACACTCAAGCTGCTCTGACAAAAAAATGAAGACCGAATTTGTGCACTCACACATTGTTTGTTTGAGGTTTTACATCCAAATGAGCTCCAGTCGTACCCCTTGGGGACTCTCACTTTGTCCAGAAAGTTAATTTCCTATTCACTGGCAGTGAGTAGGAAATTGACTTTGACATGTGAGTGACACCCGAATTCTGTTTTGTGGGTTTATTAAATTTTTCATCGGATCAATCATTCTATACAAACAGCGCGTGGAAATGTATTGTGTTGTGCTTTTTTCCCCTTGAATGGTCATCTAAACAAAACAGAATTAAATTAAACATAGATACATACAGTGATCTCTTCTGCCTGTCATAAGCAGCTGAAAGATTGCTTCAACCTCCACACACAGTGAGTGTGAGTGTGTGTGTGTCTGTGTGTTCTTTCACAGACTCGGGGAATATAAAAGGGGTACCCTGCTTGTGCTCTACACATGTGTTTGCATGCGTATGCTCAGTGTTTGTATGCCAGGGCTACCATCCTGTGACAGGGTGCTATATGCTTTCAGTGGTAGTAATGGTCCCCAGCTGGATTTTACCCACTGGAGCCAAGCAGGCAGTCCCACTTAACTAGCCGCCCACAGGAAAATACCACCGCTGCCTTGAATGAAGCACACACAGGCCTTTCCAACCCAATCAGGCCGCTATAAAACTTGCCCCGTGCATGTTTCAGACATGGCGTAGAGTCCATCTCGCTGACTGGAAAACATTTATGATCTAAGTTACTAATACTGTTACTTAGCTTTGATAATAAGATTCTTGAAAGAAAACAGATTTTCAAAAAACAGAAAAGCTGTGGCTATATATTTCTTTTTCTTCTCCAACTCACCCCGAATTAACATAATGTGTTAATTAGTGACTGTTAGAGGTGCTGTCGAGTGTATTTTTGTTATCTTTGACGGAGGCAGCGAGCAGTTTTCCCCTGACCACAGACTTTAGGTTCAGTTAGAGAAAACCAACTGCTTGCATTTTATCTACATACAGGATATACAAGGGACATAAATCTTCACGAGCTACTAGAAACTGCACCCAGCTGTTGATTAAAAATAGAAAGCAATTATTTGTCCTTAATATCCCGTTTCCTCTTCTTAATTTACAGATAAAATTGTGTTGTCATGGAATTATTTGGGAGTAATTTTTTTTTTTTAAGTCACTAGAATGTTGTTCTATTAGGTATTACAGTTGACAGTATGCTTCTTTTTATTAGGTTTGCTATTTTCACTCACGTTAATTCTAAGAGCCTGCGTTCGTTTGGGGACCTGTCATCAGTGGACTGCAGAAACAAGGTGGAAACGCTCTTCCGTGACATCGGCTGCTCTTGTGATTTGTAGCATTTAAAAGGGTCGCGCTCTCCTTCTAACAAAGTCAGGAGCGTTAATTTCACAGACGGTTCAACTGTGTATTTATGTAAAAAAAAAAAAAATCTAAAATCTATTTCAGTTTTATTTCAAAGGCTAAGACCGCTGGCAGGGCTAATTATTAAATCTTCAAAATATCTTAGAACATTTAGAAAGATTCAGATAAAAATTAATTTGCTCTTTTACTAACAATAAATAAACCCTGCTAAATAGACCCTGATAATTAAAATGGAAGCACAAAAGCGACACCACTTCTTTTTAGTCTTTCTAATCTATCGCGTTAGTTATCTATTTCTCTCTCACACACACATGCATGCGCGCACACACACAAGCGCATACACACGCGCACACAAACACACACGTCTGTAAAGTCCTGCCGTGCCTTGACGATGGTTGGCGGTGCGACATTATTTGCTGAACGTTTATGTCTCCAGGTGAATTCTGTTCTCTCCGCCCATCTCATAGGTCCTGCAGCCTTCACACTCAGGTATGTCAAACTGTCTCCTGTATCAAGCTTCCCATGAGACACACACCCATAAATGTACAAACTCAAAGGAGAACATAGGTTCATCTCTCAGCATACACACCCAGCACATATTTAAGAAATGACATTTGTGTGTATGTATGAAACAGGGCTGTCCTTGGCCTCAGGCCTCCCCCTGTGGCTTCCAAGTGGCCTCTCCCTCTGTCTTCCTCTGTCTCCCTCTCTCGCCCTCTCCCTGCCGGTCGCTCTCCCTCGGTCGTTTCTTTCCTTCTCTTTCTCACTTCTTTCTGCCTGTTATCACGCTGATACATTTCCTGCTCCTGGCATGGCTCCTGCATAGCTTATGGTTAAAGAAAGCTTTCATCTATCCAGTGCCTGTAGGACACACACACACACACACACACACACACATTCTCATATAAATGCTGGTACGGGCCAGCTCTGCCCCACCAGACCACAGGCCCAGACAAGCTCCGTTGGCACCAATCACCCTGATAACATCTCAGGCTTTATTTCATTTTGGCTCTGCTATGCTCTCCTCTGGGGAAGACAGACACAGAAAAAGAGGTCTTTCTGGAAAAAGTATGAATTACGCCAGTGTACGGGAGATCAGAGTCCCTTAACCTTAAGCGGTTAACTCCCCTGTCTACAATACCATCTTTGGACATGACAGAGCAAGCCCACTGTCATGACCCAACCCGAGAAGCAGAGCAGATGTTCCCTCTTTCTTCTTTTAGTTGGAACTTTTAGGAGTTAAAGTGAAAAGCGCAATTCCAGTTTGTTTAAAAAGGGAATAATATTGCCACGAACACAAAGGTCCGACGACACAAAATCTTTTGTGAAAGGCTCCTGGACGCAGTCTTGATTTTGTCAACATTTTGAGGTGCTTCTCTGATATTTGAGCCTCCACTCATCAAGACAGTATTGCAGTGAAGAATGCAATAGCTGAAATTCAAACTGAAATAGCATTTCAACAAGAATCACAATTGCTATTGCTATTGCCCCAGATGATGCTTATTCAGATTAAATATATCTATGTATATGTAATAAGGCCTGTAAATAAAATTAACACCCATGTTTTTACTTTATAGTTGTAGACAAGCATGACAGAATACTATATTATGTTTCAGCATTACATCAATATGGCCATTGCTCCTTACATAGAACACACTGCCCTTTACACACAACTGCTTTACATTTAAGTGATAAACGGACATGGAGGCAGCTCACGTTCATCATCGACCGTGTCCACTTTTCTCCCTCTCTCTCTTAGTAATTGCTTGAGACAAATAAGTGGGTGAAATAAGGGGACTCGTAAGTGTAGCATGAAAGGCTTTCAATATCTCTCGCGGTGAAGAAGCTTGTAAAAGGAAAATACGGCCATAACTGCTGTCTCCTCATTTTCCTCTCACACAAACCCACCCAATCAGAGACAGACGCTAATAAGATAAGAGGAAAGGAACAACAACAAAGGAGCAAGTAGGATTACTCCTGCCTGACTGGCTAACAAGCACACTTTTTTGCTCTCACAAATACTAATGGTGGCCTTTTTCCCCCAATGGCAAATGTTGCTGTACTTTCCATTAGAAAAGTGTAAGTGAAGTGCTTCGGTCAGAGCATCTCCACCATTTGCTTGTGAAAAGGACACATTATACACTAATTTTTGCTAGACATCATAGCTCAACACCCACAGGCTTATGAGGGTTTTCAGGGCATGTTCTTCTTCCAAACCCAAAACTTTTTTTTAAAGGGTTCAGAGAAAAATAGAGGAGCCGTCTTCTGAGCAGGTCCTCATTTATGGACTGCATTTGTTAAAATGTACGCGCTGTAGCTTACATAACTGTACTGTAATTACTGTATGTTCTTTCTCCTAGAATTACTCCGCACCAATGAAAGTACACCTGTTATCAAAAGTCAGTTTGCATAAATGCAACTGAGCTGTCAAATGGCCTACATTATAGCAATTTTGATGTAATTTATGCATAGATTTGTACTGACACGAGACAGCTTATGGTTCCTTGCAGCAAACCCACCATGCTCATACTGTGCGGGGCGGTCGCGCACACACAAAAGCCTCGTGCTTTGTGTTCAATACCAAAACGGCATCATCACTCCATGCTAGCAGGAACAGGGTGTGAGGTTTCTAATGCTTCTTAAGTAAGGCTGTTAAGGAGCAAAGAGTCCACACATCTGGAAGACACAGTCAGTCGGCACATGCTGAAAGTTAGCGGTGGCGCTCGCAGTCCAAATTAGTGGCGAGTTTTATTCCCCCGCTGTGGTAGGAAAATATCAAATCTGCTGCCATATGAGTGCTATAAAGCTGGCTGCAGCGTTTGATGCCTTCATGTGGGAGCCTTTAAGATGTGTGTGTGTGTGTGTGTGTGTGTGTGTGTGTGTGTGTGTGTGTGTGTGTGTGTGTGTGTGTGTGTGCGTGCGTGCGCACGGCTGTGTTTGGTGGGAGATGCGAGTTGGGAGCCATTGTATGCATTCCTGCATGCACACGTGTTTTGTGTGTACAAGTGTGTAGTTTTTGTCTGTGTCTTACAAATAGATGTTGTGTTGTTCTGCATTAATGTTTACCTTTTCCTGAAAGGTGTGTATGCACTTGTGCGTATGAGGTGTGTGAAACTGTCCCATTTCAGCAGCCCTTTTAGAACCGGGTGACCCTGCTGGATGCAGCAGACAGACATACACAAGCAGAATCAGACGGCCCCTGGGGTGGTCCTGTCTGAAGCTCAATGTTATGAGCCAACAACTCTAGAGGCCCATACACAGGTAGGAACATGTATACTGTAATTGTACTCACACACACACAGATGTGTTTGAACCCTAACGTACGCATGCAGAGAATTAATAGAGAATTCATTAATGCTAATGGAAATGATTAGTGAGTGAGATTTTTCTGCTTTTTTCATAAGATCACTGTATAAATCCTGCAATTAAATATTTCCTTTCTTGGTCTGAGGAGTGTCAAAACCACAAAAAAAATCTGCCTGCAAACAATGAGTGAAAAATGAATTATTCAATACCGACTGTCAGCTGTATTATTGTATTTAAGTCATAACATATTTCAAAAGCAGAATTTATCCTAGATTATGCAAATCATTTGAATGTTTTTTTTAAGGGAAAGACTTTCAAATAATCCATATGAAACACATTGTTTGATGTATGATGTCATCGGGATATTTTGCAAATGTGTTTTTTTTTAAGAGTGCCATTTTTTTCCCTGTAGTTAAAAAAATAATAATAATAAAAATGAAACATTTGCCACTAGCGGAAACCATGAAAGACAAACTCTCCAACACACGCGCGCACAAATGAGACGCACATGCCTAACAGCAGACACAAGAAGATGGATTCCCTGGCATGCATTCAAAACACTCGTGTCAGAGCACATAAACACAACAGAGAAACGCAGAACCATAAACACTGGCGCACACGCACGCATACACGCGCATGTGTGCACACACGACTGCCACCATATAACCCCTAATCACAACCCCCGAGCTTGGACATCAAATGAAGCAAGTTTTTTTTTAAAAAAATCATCAGGAGTAATTAACGCATTTTCATATGCAAATGTGATTAATGCAAAACTACAAAGTCATTATGCAAATCGACTTTTCCTTGAGCCTCTGTACAAATATTCGCAGCTCAAATCAGGGATCAGTCTTACCATCTTTCTTTCTTTATCTCTTACCCTTCTCCCTCTCCCTCTCTCCATTGGAGTAGAGATAATGTGTAAGTAGCATGTGAAGTTATTTCTAACTCATGCAGTGTGTGTGTGTGTGTGTGTGTGTGTGTGTGTGTGTGTGTGTGTGTGCGTGTGTGTGTGTGTATTTTCATGCGATGGGCCGAGGCTATGGCATTACGCTGCCTGCCTACTGATTACTGGCTGCTTGGCACTGGAGCGAGACAGGGAAGCCGGCGTACAGGGGAAGGTATGAATATGCAAAAGGCTGATTGCTTTTCATGATTAAAGCCTATTTAATATGGAAATGAGAGCAAGCCAGGTGATTAAAGGAGCATTGGGTGGTGGGGCAAAAAAAAGGAAAAAAGTGCAAGATTGAGGGAGAAACAGAGAGAGGGAAGATGAGAAGGAAGGTGAAAGGCACTTCCTCATCTATGTGGCAGTCTGGGATGTGACAGTTATTTACAGACAGCGCTGAAAAAAGAGTCACGTACTGTACATTTTTTCTACGTGGTCCCAGAGGTCATTATTGGGTTTGATAAAGTTCGTAATTGTGGCTCAGATTTCCGAGCAGAAGCCATCGTTTCCGATTTATAAAAGGACGGGAGCTTTTGGAGGCTGAGCAGAGCAGAAACCGATTTTAGCACCTGCACAGAAATGCTGCACATGTAGGTGTGACAGTTCAGTGGCAAGAGTCTCGTTTAATTTTGTTGATCTTGAAACTGCGTGCCACTTCCTTCCTTTTGGAGATCTTGAGAAGTTTCTCCTCTGCAAAAATTAAAAAAAATGGTGAATCAATGCCGCATGTTCGGGCCCATCGTAGCGCTGCAGCCAGAAACGGAAGCTAAAAAGCAGTTGTTTCTTATGTGAAATATTTAGAGTGTGAATCTTACACAAGGATTGTGAGACAGACAGACAGACAGACAGACAGACAGACAGACAGACAGACAGACAGACAGACAGACAGACAGACAGACAGACAGGTTGTCATTATGTGACTGCGCCCTTATGTACTGGATGTCTCTAAGTGCTCCAAGGGGGCCCCAGCAAGCCGTCCTGTGAGGGGGTTCAAAGCAGGGCCAGGGTCGATTTGCCATGGTAATACTCCCCTAGTGACAACCTCTCACTTTGCCTGGTGACACACATCACTCCTCACACATCCGTGCGCGCACACGCACAAGCACACCTCCAGATTCACACTCGTGTATTAACATCGCGCCACATACTCACGTAGAGCTGCATGCATCAGCAAGAAAAAGTCACGGGGAAATAAAATAGGGCACGGAAAGGGCCATTTTTCATCCATGAGGGTTCAGCACATGTGTGCACGTGCATGTGTGTGTGTGCTTGCACCTTTTGGGCTTGAATCTGCTAGCCTTGCAGCATGTTTGCAGTTTAAGCAGTTGGTCTGACAAAGAGGCCAGACAGGATGTTATAAAACATCACCATATGAAGTGGAGAGGAAAGGGTTAAGAGCTGTGTGCACAAAAGAAGTATGTCATGCACGCTAGGGCACTTTATGTACGTGTACATGTTGCTACTTACAGTACACTCAGGTGGCTGTTGAGATAGTTTTTTAAGTCACCTGTGCTGCAAGTGTATCAGCGACATCGTTATAAGCGCGCAAGTGCAACGATAACTCTCGCTTTCAGTGTCTCTCTCTCACCCTCACTCACTTACGTGTGTGTGCAGCTAACGCATTGGACTTAATTAGAGCTAATAATGTAATCTAATTTGGTTGAAAACTTGAGACTGCCTTGAGTGGCAATCTAATGTGTTGAACAAAGCTCTCCTCTCTTTCATTTGCAACTTGGAGTGCTTTCATGTCGTCTTCTCTTAGTGATAAGACTGTGTGTGTGAGTGTGTGTGTGTGTGTGTGTGTGTGTGTGTGTGTGTGTGTGTGTGTGTGTGTGTGTGTGTGAGAGAGAGAGAGAGCGAGAGAGAGACACTCTAACTAACCGTCTCTCCCTGACTACTTGAATGTTTTTGCTCTGACCAGTTACCAAAATGCTGTGCAAAAATCCAGCGAGCCATTTGACTGCAGTGCCTTCTAAATGACTTTGTGTTTTCTGAGGAGTTAAACGCTTATTAAAATTTCAAAAGTAAAATTTTAAAAATAGACAATTAGCAGAAGTCACATGACACTGATGAGCTGTCACAACCCTTTTAAAAAAATGACACAATAAACTATCATTCTCTTTTGCTGGGGAGAGGAAGCTTTTACGCAGTTAACATGTTTTATTATCCGTGACACCTTGAACTATGTGTCCTAATATTTTTTATTACTTTTTCTTCCTCCATTCAAAAGTCCTGAGTTCTGTAGCGATGATCAAATTAAAAAATGTATAATTTGATAGCATCACATCCATTTCACACGATCACAAAGAACTCCAGGTTTGAAAGAAATTGAATAAAATAAATAGCTGAAAATATCTTCTGCAAACATGCCCATCTCCATGCAATGTACATATAATCTGTATTCATGCCAATTCTCCTCGACAACCGTGCCTTGTGTAAATATATTATGAACCAGTATAACCACGTTGATAACGGGCACGGCCCCCATTTTTTTAAAAGAACTTTTCTTTATTATTTTGAATAAAAAAAGTAAATCTTGAGGCAAATGCAGATATCCTTTCCTGTTTCAGATACTCTGATCACCAGCTTAACATTATTACAAGTAATTCTTGCGCCATCTCCCAATTCTAGTCTTATTCTTACTGGAGTCTGTGTAATCCTGGATAGCCATTCCAGCTCTCGGGTGTGATGGGGACTGTCTCTCCTCTGATAACTTTGAACTGGTTTCCCTGCAGCGCTGAAAGTCTGAAATTCTACAGGCCCCCGCCCCCACCCTCACCCCCACCCCCAGCCCCAGCCCCAGCCCCAAACCCACCGCCAGAACCCACCCTTAGCCAGATGAGCGGCCTTGCTTGCTTTATTAATCCCCTTCTCCTCACCGTGCATGCAAATGAATTTTAATCAGCTTCTTTAACCTCCCTTTTTCTCCGCGTGCTGTGGGATTTCTTCACAAATGCGCCGCCGAACGAGCCGTAAATAAATAAATAAATAAAACTGACACGCGCGTACGTGCACACGCAGGGCGGCACCCCTGTCACCTTCTTCTCCGCCATTCTCAACTGGTTTCAACTGAGGGTTGTCCTTCAGGCTTGCCAGTGTATGCTTGTCGGTGTGTGTGTGTGTGTGTCTTTGTGATTTATTTCTGCGTGTGAAAATGTGTGTGTGTGTTTGCGAGTGATGTTTTAGTTTTTACAGGGGAAAATAGACGTACGGTGCAGCGCTCACTTACTCTAATGAAATCATCCCAGACTACATTAATCCCTCCTGAAGGCCACTGTCAAAATAACAAGCAGTTGGGATTCTTTAAAGAGAGCTATCAGTCTTGGACAGGTGAGGGGTTTGTGTGTTGGCGTGTGGATGTGCCGGATTTTCATACCTTTGTGCTTAAGATATCTTCGAGCTACATCGCTATGTTCTTTTTCAAACACAGGGTATTTTTCTTTCCGTACCTCCTTTCTCCTGTTTTGGGCAGATCCCCCTGGCAGGCGTCAGTCTCCTCTCCACGTCCTCCTCTCCCCCAGGGGTCACCTGGACTCCCACCTCTACGGGGATGGACCCTCTCCCCAGTTCAAGTGACCTGGCCCTGGGAGCGACGCTGAGGCCCATGATTCCACCAGTCTCGCCAGGTTTGGAGAAGGACCCCAGCCTGTTCCCAGGACCCCTGCATAGGCGTCGCTTGTGCTCGATGAAAATCAGGATATCGCCAAGAGGGAAATTGGTCTGGCACTGGCCGCAAGTCAGCAGATCGTGCTCCGAGGGTCCTGCCCTCCGAGGGCTGAGGGTCGATGGCTCTGGAGACAGGGATCTGACCCCTGAATCATGGTTAGATTCTGCAGTGGGGAAAAAAGAAGAGAGAAGGCATTTTTTCTTAAGTCACAGATAAGCCTTTCCATAAAATAAAATATTTTTAACATTACCTGATAGAATCCATAGTTTAATTCAACACATGGCAATAACTATATTCTCAATGTCACTTTAATGATCAACAAACAGCCATAGACTGACGCTTCTCCTGAACAAACACCTGCACATCTTATCACTGATAAATCTGCGTAGGTGGTACCCAAAACATGTGTATGTAAAAGTATATCTCTCCTTGATGTAGCACGGGCGTCTGCCTGTGTATGTGTGTGTGTGTGGGTGTGTGTGCGTGTGTGTGTGTGTGTGTGTGTGTGGCCAGGAAGCTATTCTTTTCACAGTGCAGGCTGGGTTTTCCGGTGAGGGCCTTCGTTGCAAGAAACTGTCATATCTAGACGTCTGCATCACCACATGGGAGCCCCAGCTTGTGCAGAACAAAGCGTAGCAAAGCGGAGGCCACAGCCACCAGCGTGGTGCGTACGTGTGCTCGTGTTTGTGTTTGTGATAAAAAAAAGGCAGGGAAAAGAAAAATGTACGAGCGGTCGAACATAGTAAGATGTCTGAGTGTGAGTCAGTGTTTGTGTGTGTGTGTGTGTGGGGGGGGGGTTGGAGCAGTACACAGGTGAGTGCTGTATCCTCCACAGACAGAAAATCTATAAAGCTAAACCTGGGGTCCTGTTAAGAGAGTAAATCTCATTCTTCACAGATATGACACGGTCATTAATAACCATTAAGCACACACACCCTCCTCGCCCCTTATGGCGTAAACCGAGTCCCACAGTTTAACACAAATCCCTCATGGACAACCTCCTTTTTTTTAAACACTACCCAATCTACCAGTATAAAGTTCTGTTCTAAAATACCCTAGAGGAAACCTGAAGCTCCAGAGATTCTGGGCATGTGTGACTGAGCGAATACCCAGGGAGGAGCGCCGATGCCTAGAAGAGGAGCATAGCAACGTCTGCCCGTCTCGGCTGTTCCCCTAGTTTCCGCACCCCTCCCTTTTTCCTCACTTCTCTGTCTCTCCTCGCTTCTCTCCGAATGTAACACCCTAATAATTGCAAAAATCAGACAAAGACGGTTTGTGCCGCTATCGTGTGCCTGAGTCTTGATATGCAGAGCTATCTAAACTCTCTTATCACAAATCACAAACTGTCAGGGGAGGCGGCGCTCGTCTAAATTCCCAGTTTCAACCGTTAAGCTCAGTTCAGGGTTCCAGGCTGACAATTTTTTTTAAGTTGAAATATTTCTTTGCAACTATAAATCACTCCTCCCCCTTCACACCACCCACACACACACACACACATGTTCCAGTCCACTCACTTCACCCTGGAGTGATGATCCGATGCCAAATATCTATTCTCTGAATGGAGATGGGTTCCTGGACGCCAGCCAAATAATTTCCATCTCATAATCTTTGGCGGCAAAGAAGGAACACAAACACATATTTACCTTCAGTTCACAGCTTGTAGCCATAATTCACATGGAGCAACGTTTCAGAGAGCTCATGCACAAGAGCGCATGCACAGATGCATAATGTACGTTGCGTATAAGTAGGACAATACCACAGATCTTTGCTAACAAAAAGGTGTGCCCTCATTTTTTACTCTGAGGACAAGACAGGTGTCAGACATATGAAAGACACCTGGGCCTTTTTTCTGTCTGTTTAGCAGGGCCTGTTTGTTAACCTATGCTTGACTAACAAAGCCTGGGGCTGTGTGTGTGTGTGTGTGTGTGTGTGTGTGTGTGTGTGTGTGTGTGTGTGTGTGTGTGTGTGTGTGTGTGTGTGTGTGTCAGGGGTATTAATAGGCATTGGTGAGCACACTTTAACAATTTAAAAATCTTAATTATTATTAATCGCGCCCATGCTCACACATGGACACAAACACACGCACACACACACACACGGAGGAATGCTTGCTGGTAAAACAAACAAAGAAGGAAAAAAAAGTGGATGAGAAATGAAATGTGAAACACACAGAAGAAGAACAGTGGAATCATGACAGACAGTGTCTAATTCCTCTGTATAAACTCCTGTGTGGAGGTAACATGCTTGATAGGCAAGAGCAGCGCCGCGCACGCACTGTCAAACATGCCAGCTGAGAAGGCGTGATGATAGGAGCGAATCCCGGCTGTCTAACATGATAGCAAACATACTCTGTTCCTCATTCTTGGCCTCCCTCTCTTGCTCCGCTGACACCCAGAGACCGACCTCGGCAGCGGTGTTCATCCTGTGACGGTGCTGCTGCTCTGCCTCATCTAGTGGGAGTTAAGTCAGGCAGCCTTAGAGCACCCCCTACCAGTTTGAGGAGGAGAGATTCAGTCAGTAACTCTGCTGCTGCTGCTGCTGCTGCTGCTGCTGCTGCTGCTGCTGCTGCTGCTGCTGCTGCTGTATGCTGCCACTGAACAATATATACCAGATGGAAGACATAGCTGAAGACAATGGGCCTCTTTCACCAATATTTCCATTTGTGTCAAGAGGAGGGGAAATATATCGGAATACCCAGCCAAAAGGTTTATTTTGTTAGTTGTTAATAATGTTTGTCTTGAAGTTCTCTACGCAGTTTAGCGCTATTTTCCCCAAACAATAGAGTACATTTCATAACACCTCTAAGGTTTTTAAATCACGAAAACAGAATGTCCTGTCAAATCCTCTCACAGCCATTTGAAAATTGCTTCTCTAATTGTCGTGTTCTTAAAAAAAATTGGATTTTTCCCCCCCGCTGCCGCCAAACTTGAAGGTGAAGAAAATCTGATAAGCCATGCAAAAAAAAAGTGTTTTTCTGGATTTGAAAGATTGTTGTTAATTTAACAGCGCAGATTTCATTGGGACTCAACTGAGATGACGTTTAACAGAAGCGGTGAAACTGTTTTTCCGTTAACGCCGGAGTACCGACCTTACACAACATTTTAATACCAGCTGCACATGCTGATCCAGTGGTGAAGGCAGAAAAAGGCCAGGGGCACACACATGACACTCAACCACACTGTATGGGTTCAGACCTGTCTCCGTTCCTTTGTTTTCCCCATGCCGAGCTAAAAACACACATACACGCTCACGCTCACACACACATAAACCCCACAGGGAAAGTCGGGTAGGATTCACGCTGTCATTGAAAATAAATGACACCAGCAACGTTGCAGATGGTTGCAATCAAAAATTCAAACAACAAGCGGCCTCGCTTAGCCTATCCGTTTCTCCCGGCTGCGGCTGCCAAGCAGAGCTGCAACAGTGTGTGTTGTGTAAGGCCAGGCCTGTGTGTTTCATTATCTTATCACCATTTAATCTGCAGCAGTCTCATTTATTTATCATAAATCTTAGATTATCTAGTCTCAAAGTGAGCAAAATACAGCTCTGCAGCTGACTGTGACTTGTTACCAAATTGCTATAAATGGCTTGAAGCTGTGAGGCATGTCATGCGGAGATGTAAATCAAATCCCCAAAACACTTTTAAGAGATACAATAATAAAGGGTCTTTATGGCGTAGCAAAATTGATTAAATGTGTTTGGTAATGCTGAAATATAGAACGTAGATGAGAGAATAAACTGCAAGGCCTCGCACTAAATCAGGAGCCAGCCATCTCCTGTGAGAGTATCATCCCCTTACCACAGTGTTTGTGTGTGTGTGTGTGGGTGCGTGTGTGTGTGTGTGTGTGTGTGAGTGCGTATTTACTGTGGCATTGCAGTGTGTTCGGTGGGTTTCTCCCCTCAGCATTTGACAGCCATATGGTGCCAATAAGACAAAAACATTAAGTGTTTCACAAGTAGCATTCCCATTCTGGAAGGAAACGGTTATCATTTGTCTCCATGCATGAATACAGAAACCGAAAGTATGATAGACTGAAAATAAGGCCGGCTTTATAAAAAGGCAGGCTAAATGTTAAATGCCAGCTCGTTCACATTAAGGTGTGAGAAAATTACACGGATGTCAGCATGGCAGGTTTCTTTGTCCTGGATGTGTCTCTAAGCTGGATCATTACACAAAAAAGAGCAGTGCCCAGAGGGGATGTTTTCCTTATTAACACAAAGGAAGAACTGTAAACTAAAGGTCATATTCAACCTGGAACAGTTTCTTCTTCTTTATGCAAGATCATATGTATCTTCATGTGGTTGCATGTGTTTTTAAAGCTGACATGTATTTTTCGTGCCGGTGTGAATGTCCCTGCTCCTCTGTGACTTTGGCCTGACTTGGTGAGGATACATTTAGAATACGGCCTCTTAACGTATTAGCAGAAATATGCAGATTTTCCAGTTTGACCTATAAGGCCGTGGTTGTAGAGCACGAGGCAGGAGTTTATTTTTACCGAGCAATCATCATGTGGTTGGGAGAGCCAGGGATCGTTGGTATCGTTGTTCATCTCCTGAGATACCTGGAGAAATGCTGTTAACATCTCGTCGACTTTTCCCACCAAACTCTGAAACACTCACAGACTGTACATATGCAAAGCTCTCATTACGGACTATGTTGACTCAATCAAATTATAGCTCCCCACAGCTCTCCTCAGATCCTCAAGCCTGAGGTGTGATCCTGGTCCTTTTCAGACCCACCCATCTTAATGAAACAGCCCACAGCGCCATGTGGCCTCTACACTCTAAATGAAGTCCACTGCTAAAGATGAATCATTATTATTAAGATATACGGCATGTTTGCTGCTGTACAAGCAATTGCGTCTAGACGCACTTACGCACTTGCGCACTTGCACATTGTTCTCACAGGGGGGGCAGGGGGGGCAATTACATGTAAACAATGGCTCTTTTGTTTCTGTCATGGGCTCAAATGCCAGCTGTGGCGCTGAATTTGACCTCAAAGCGAGGAACAAACAAAATATGCGCAGGTCAGGTTCTGCGTTAATCGCGCAGCTGAGTCTCTCCGGTCAATGTCAGCGCTTCAGGCCACTCGGTGTCATGTGAACGAACAGGTAGAACGAGGCTCAGGTGGCCTTGCTTTTTCACTCCAGTGCTGTAGCAGTCTGAGCGCATCATGTAAACCTGCTTTGAGTGTCTGCAAATGCTTCAAATGGAAGTTGCCGCTCGACACTTGTGGCCGAGTCCGCGCAAAGATGAGCGTGAAATGAAAATGATCTCCAAAAACGAGCGATTATAACGCTTCGGGCTAGAACAGACACACCCCTGAGACATTTCAATGCAGCTTTCAGCCCAGGACAAGGAAATTA
The DNA here is from genome assembly GCF_901000725.2 of Takifugu rubripes. NCBI lineage: Eukaryota > Metazoa > Chordata > Actinopteri > Tetraodontiformes > Tetraodontidae > Takifugu > Takifugu rubripes. Next base: position 5,253,913 of record NC_042300.1, on the reverse strand, counting down.
AAAGGTCTCAGGCTGAGTGTCAACCGATTGTAAGTCCATTTATCCAAATATCTGCACTCTTGACTCCTTTCACCGAATGAGCTGACCGCACTTCAGGTGCCAAGCGGAATTGTGTAAATGAACCAAATAAACCCACGGCCAGAAAGACTATAGGTAAATAGTTACTTAAAAGTTTGTCCAATTTCCTACCTTTGGCCTAAAGACAAATGACGATATGAAAATAATTGAAGCTGATTTGATCTTTTCACGCAGGTAACTCGCACGCGCACGCCTGGGGATCAAACTGTACTGCCCTCCGTTTATTTTTCACTGTCAAAAAACTTTGTGGCTCACCTCAGTCTGCACCTAAACGAACAGACAGAAAGCAGAACCGATAAATCGTCAGATCAATATCCAAATTGGATCAATATTTGTCATCTGCCTGAAAAACTGCTGAGGATGCGCCACAGTCTGTCAGTTGGGAAACCAACATGTTGTTTATTGCAAACACTCGCAGTCCCAGTCTCCCTTTTATGTTTAAAGTTGCTGTTAATTATTTCAAAGTGACAAAGGAGAGAAAGGGATGCAGAGAGAGGGAGAGAGAGGGAGAGGGAGAGAGAGGGAGGGAGAATGCGATGAATGATTAGTCTAAATGCTGAATGTGTCGGGTGGGACGAAATGCGCCTAACCCTTTTCAACACAAAACAGATTGGCCAAAGATTACATCATGAACTTCTGCAATGAATTACCCAGATTAGGCCTCTGTGAAATTGGATTTGGGCAAGGCAGAGCGCTGGGAGATGAAGGTTAGATTGACATAATTGATTCGAAATTGGATTATGCGACTTTTTAATCTTATACCCACAAAAATAGGGGAATTCTTGCTTCAGCTTTAATCTGCGCGACCCGCTCTGCAATTTTTGGTCGCAGCTTTATAAAGTTTCAGCAAAGTTATGACCCTTTTCTTTTTGAATACATCGTGTATAAAGTCCGAGTTGCTGTGTGTGTGTGTGTGTGTGTGTGTGTGTGTGTGTGTGTGTGTGCGTGCGTGCGTCTGTGCGTGCGTGCGTGAGTGTGTGTGTCTGCATGTGTATGAGAGAGTGTGTTTAATGTGTGTGACATTGCGAAAGTAAATTTTGGAATATTTTTTGTAAATCTTGTAAATCTCTTCATAGGCCTGTAAATATTGTTAAAATAATTTTGAAACATGTGGTTGTGTGTGGGAAACAAGAGAAGGAAATAAAACAACTGCATCAAAAATAATAAATTTACATGATAACCAGGTTAAATGTCACCAAATCATCCGTATTTACGATCCAGCTCAAATGTTACATAAGTACACAAAGGTGTGCTCGCTTTCACTCTTTGCATTATGCAAAAAGTAAAAAAAAAAAAAACAGGCAATAATGTGTTGTGATCATGTGTTTGATAACCCACACGGATGCGCAACATTCGTGCGTGCGTACTTGCAGTCTTTGTGCTGTTAAAATAATCATCTCTCGTAGTAAAGTCACATAAAGCAGTAAAACAGTTAGTGACAGATGTTGAGATTTTAAAAAATAATTTTGTTACTCTACATAAAAATGCCCTGACACTAACTTAAATACAGACTGAAGTCGTATTAAAATCGCAGTCTTTCCCCTCCTGGGTGCACCAAGTGTGACCACATCGTTAAACGTGTTTCCACAAAACAGGGTTTTTGTCGGTGAAATGCTTCCTTGTTTCAACATTTTCTTACACTCGCAATCACGCGAGTCTGAAAACACAATGTTTTCATTCTGGAAATAATAACAAACCAAATCAAGTGTATCGTGGCTGGACTTCAACTCACCTGGTATCGTCTCCCTGTGAGTCAATGATAAGTGCTGCGGGTTCACCTGCTTGCGGCGGGACATTGCCCCGGCATTTACTCTGGCATCGCCCGGTGAACGGCACTTGGATTCGGCTTGGACCGTGATGTCGGTCCTCCTTGGATCGCAGGTGCGTAACTTTAGCCTCTCCTAATCCCCTGCTGCTATGTCACACTCTTCTTCTGTCGCGACTTTGACTTTGTCGCTCGGAAAGGCGAAGAGCCGGACAGGAGCGCAACAAGGATGGAAGACCAGTTTGTCCACAAATGTCCCGCAGCGTCTTCAGAGGAAGTAACACCTGGATTGAGGAAGCCAAAGTGTATTTTTAAGGAAACAGTCGGCTACTATCGCTGTGTGCGCAGGCAGGTAATTTTTGCTTTGACCTTTGCAGTTAAAAAACCAAAAACAATCCTGGACAGCCCACCTGAAGCGACCGAGGCAACTGATGACGGCTCTTTTGGCTCTTTAGCCGCTTTTCCTCAATCTTAATGGTATGATTATATTATCTAGGGTCAGGCGGATGCGAGGATTCCCTACAGTCCTTCCAGTCAGCAGTGGTGCGCTAAAATGACCCTTTGGCACTGACTCCTCCTGTGCGTTTTGGCATCAGTGCTCGAAACGGCAACTCTTGGCTGTGGTGGCAGTAGCCTCATTGATTGAGAGAGAGAGGGGGAGCGAGAGAGCGAGCAGGAGGGCGGGCAGACAAGACACCTCCTCCTTCTCGCCCAACAAGCAGAGGTCCGATGTTTCCTATAGTTTCCTACAGAGGCGAGCAAAGAGATGAAAGAGAGGACCACAGTGTATGTGTGTGTGTGTGTATGTGTGTGTGTGTGTGTGTGTGCGTGCGTGCGTGCGTGCGTGCGCGCGCGCGCGCCTTTGAATGAGGGTGTGTGAGAGAGAGAGCTCGCGCGGTACGCTTGCCTCTGTTTAGTGGGATGGGGGAATTTAAGTTCGTTCCGCTTTTACGCGGCGCGATACCCTAAATGCGTAAAGGCGGCGGACAACCCATGGACATCAGAGACGTCCCGGGAGCTCAAAATATATATCACCGTCAGTCAAAAACTGCTCTCTTAAAAAAATGCAGCGCCACGCTGTCTGTTGGAGTTTCAGCTCCATCCGTCCCTTTTTTATCGTTTACATCTGTCGCCTCTAAAGGTCATTTCATCTTTGCTTGGGATTTATCTTGGGGATCCATTTTCCACACTGTCGAGAAAGTTGGCTCAGAATACTGAAAGAAAAACATTCCTGAACCACCGACTTTTTAAATTATATTAATTGAAACGCTTCACTCTCAGTGTTTAAGTGGCTCCCCTAAATAAGATAAGTAATAATTTACCAGTAACTGACATCCCGGGTCGTGGAAGTGACCAAATGACCCTATTGTGTTTCAGTGGGCTGCACGCCTACTGTACGTCCTCACACTTCATCGGAGGTGGGACTCTGTTGTCGAGATCATGTTGCGAGGCAACAGTACCCTCTATTGGCACAGTGGGGAGACGGCGCACACATATTCAAGGAATCGAAACCCTTTCCACTCTTGTTATTTAGACGTGAAGCATCCTTAATGCGCCTTTTATACAATCCAGCAACTGAGGGAGTCCTTGAAGAGAAAATCAGGTTTGCTCGGAAGCAATTAATGGCGCTAACGTGCAATCATTGGCACACATACTCATTTATATCAGTGCAGGCACAGGTGAGCACTCAGCACAGCTCAGCTAAGAACACACTCGAGTTTCTTTTTATGAAAAACCTTCCAAAACAATTCACAATTGAAAAACATTGTTGGATAAAATTATGAAGCCTATTAAGGCTGTTTAAAACTGACATTATTTCCATGAGGATCAGCAGAGAAGTGTACAGCTATAGCAATGCATTTTATAGTCTCCCATTAATAAAAGATGGTGGGCAATTTTAAGAGCATTAGAAGTTTGATTGCTTCGGGGCAGGCCTAGGGGACTTTCAGGCCAGTAATTATTTATATAAATGAAATGTCATCTCAGCTCTGGCTCAAGTAGACATAACCTCAGCAGACTCCACATGGAAACACTACAGCACAACAGCTATCTTTCACAGAGGCCGAGCATGTTGTCAAGCATATTGCTTTGACTAGAGTACATAAATTTGGCATGTGATATCACATGAAATGTCTTCTCTTTTTTTCTTTTTTTTTTTGCATGAGGGCAAGAGAGCAACAGCGTGTTGTGGACATGCTGGATGCAGAAGGAAAACATTATTCTGAGTTCACACACTGCCTTGCTGTCCCTGCTGGCTTGCAGGCAGCTCCTTGATCCTCACCCATGGGTTTCTCAATAATACATCAATGCCTCCATTATAGCCTGTATCTGCTGGCTCCGGGCAAGTGCAGTTTAAGCTGGGCTGTGTGGAGCCAATATAGCACAAATACCCAGCTTGTGGACACAGGAAAGGTTTTAAGTCCAAAGTGTTGCCTCCAAGGAGACATGCATCTCGTGTGGTAAGTGCCACTGTTGGAGTGGAGACACCCAAACGCACCACTGGGCGAGACCTACGCACAAGAACTGAGCTCATGCTGGGATGAAAGTTTTGTCCAAGTAACAAGAAATGTTATGTCGACAGCGTCTCAAGGTTGCTATCACTTAAAATGCAAGTGAAGAAAAAGGAAAAAGCACTTTTTCTCTTGCCCATTACCGGACAAAGGAATGGGGAACCTAACATCCTTCTAAATGTAAATTAAATGATTTCATCCTCAAATAAACCAATATGCAGTGTGGAGTGTGATGCAGTTTTCAAGAATAAGGAGAATATATAATGCTAGCAAAGTCCAATTTTTAATTTGGACAATATAAATGATTTAGTGTTGGCTTTTCTGTGAAAAGCATGGCTTAATGTTGGCTTGGCTGCTCAATAGAGTGAATCTTTAGGTCAAAGTCAAATATGAACCATAAAACATGAGCCTGAGGATGTCACTGTACATTAGTGGACAAGGGGATATAAGATATTACTAGCTTTGATTCTGGGGCATAACCCTCCTTGAATTCTCCTCTTACATTTTTCATGCCACTTCACTATGTTTAGTCTCTGAAGAATAGCAAACTTGCCTTAATGTCTTAAAATAGCTCACTAAACAGTATATGAAAGACGGAAACTGCAGTAAACATAACACAGACTTGCTGTACAGCTGTAGCTTGGTGTAATGTTAAAAAGGTGGTCAACGCGCACCTTTTCCTGTGCTAAACCACAGCAAGACTGACATAAACAATTAAAGGTCCACTTCAGGACAGCGCATAGTGATATGAATATTGCTCTGGGATTTGCTTATAGTTGGTGCTTCATTATGCAATGTTTAATATTAATATAGAAAGTACAAGTATATATTATTCATAAGCTGATTTACTGTGGCTTCCCTCCCTCCCTCCCTCCCTCCCTTCCTTCCTGTGTGTGTGTGTGTGTGTGTGTGTGTGTGTGTGTGTGTGTGTGTGTGTGTGTGTGTACTTGAGTGACAGATTGAGATGCTCCTTTGCTATGGGCAATACAACTAGACAAGGCGCCTACTTTTCCAAAGGACACATCCTGACAATTTCTCCCACAGTTAAGAGGATTTGTCCAAGTACGGGTGAATATATAATGCATGCAGATCCCAAAATTTTAATTTGGACACAGTAAATGATTCAGAAATGGCTCATCTCAGACACGAGGGCAGTGAGAGAAGCAGTCTGGGCACTAGATGCTACTTCTCTCGGTCGAATCAGTCATGGATGATGATAGGGAGTACCTGTTCACATCACATTTCAAAATGGGAACAGAAAAAATTTATAAAGATACATGTGTATGATGTAGGTGCAAATGAACAACAAACCTTGCCTCTCAGGTTTTTTCCCAATTTACCAACTATGAAGAAAAAAATAAACTCATTAGTGATATACCACATATCTGACAGCTTTTAACTCCCTTAAATTTTGCATTTTTTTATTCATTACTGGTATGCACATGAGCATTGTTGCATCATCATACAGGATATCAGTATTGGGGGTGAATATAATTGGACTGGTGAATTAAAAACATGTCATTATTATTCATCGTGGAAAGTAATTCAGAGATTCAAGGAATGGAAAGAAGTTAAGATTTAAGATAAGCTCTTGATTTATCATTTAAAATAGAGAAAGACAGGGATAAAAGGAGAGATACTCATACCTTTGTTCCAAAAATTCAGTCTCGCTTACAAAGTTTAACAGTTATTATCTGTTTCCCTCTAGTGGTTAATTGGGGAATAGCACATTTAATTTCTATTAAGGAAATGTTTTTTTTTCCTGCTTTGTTTTTTTTGTTATGTGTGTAGTAATTAACTAAGTAATTAACTAGCACATATCAAGAGGGTAATTTAGAGTTTAAATCTAAATATACTGGGGGAAAAGAAAATCTACCAGTCGCTCCAGCGTAATTACGTCCTACCTCTTACGTAATGACGTTGAACGTCATTTCTGTGACGTTGACCCATGATGGCGGAGTTACAATGGAGTCTGCGGATGGTCACTTGTTAGCTACGATACCGTGATCACTGTGGAATTTAAACGCCGCTGCCTATTTTGTTGACTTCTGTCCTCGGCTACATGTTAAAGGCAAGATATTTATAGTCACAACCCGATATTAGAAAAATAAATAATGAAATCCGACTCATCGCTGGCTCAAAGTCAGCGAATAGAGCAGGTTTGCTAACCTACGCTAGGTTGCTAACAAGTCACTTGTGTGTTGAGTGATTGTCATTGATGTCTATTTTTTTTTAATTACTTCATTTGAATTTTCCTTTCCCGGTTTGACTTTACTCGTATACACGTATATTTGATTTAAATTATGCACTCGTCTGGTGTGATCTCGACCGTTACATTACTGTTACTAACTTTTGTCATGTTTGCTCGGCTAACACCTCACGTTCGCTGCTAACCGTAGGTAGCTTATTCGTCGTGTTGATCCCATGCAATTAAGCAGGTGCTGGTAGCGGTAATAAACGTCCCCGTCACCGCCCTCTGCTTCACATACCAACGCAGTATGAATCGGGGAAGGTTTATACTTTAATCGAGGAACACTTGTTGGTCATATAATCATGGTTATCTGTCATCTCCACAGCCAGGTGTGGCGGGTCCATCCTCTGTTTCCTCTCCTCAGCCAATGAAGGATTCCAAAGAGAACTTGTCCAGTCAAGGAATGTTGGACCACATCAAGCCATGCTGGTACTGGGACAAAAAGGATTTAGCCCACACCCCATCTCAGTCTGAAGGACTAGATCCTGGAACTGAGGCTCGCTATCGGAGAGAAGGAGCCCGCTTCATATTTGACGTGGGAACCAGACTTGGCCTGTATCCTTGATGGGCAGTATAATTAAATACTGGCAAAAGACTGAGAAAATAATCTAATAACTTTTTTTTGCAGTAATAACATTTAGAGTTAAGTGACCTTGACAAGTCATCAGACACTATGACACACTGGCCACCGGCATCATATATTTCCACCGCTTCTACATGTTTCACTCCTTCAAGCAGTTTCCCAGATATGTAAGATCAGACGATCATTCTCATTGACTTGTCACCTGAAAGCGGACTCATTTGACAATTGTGATATGGCCTTTATCCAATCAGGTTACAGGGGCATGCTGTCTTTTCTTGGCGGGAAAAGTGGAGGAGACCCCAAAGAAGTGCAAAGACATCATCAAAACTGCCCGAAGTTTGCTAAACGATGTGCAGTTTGCCCAGTTTGGAGATGATCCAAAGGTGCTATTATTTCAAATATTTTCCAAATGCAGCCTAAAATGGACTTACATAAGACAGAAGTCATAGTTATTATAACCTTTGCCTTCATTCATTTCTCTGCTTTCTCATAGGAAGAGGTGATGGTGCTGGAGAGAATTTTGCTTCAGACTATTAAATTTGACCTGCAGGTGGAACATCCTTACATGTTCCTGCTTCGCTATGTGAAGCAACTTAAAGGTTGGATGAAATTCTCTCTTTACATATGCACTGTTGATACATCATCATACAGTACGTGAAAAACTAATGGGCCCTTGTAATGTAGGCGAGAAGAATAAAGTTTGCAAGGTCCTGCAGATGGCATGGACTTTTGTCAACGACAGGTAGGCAGTGGAGTAGGTCATGTGTGGGATTCCGGGGAAATGTTTGCATTAAACTCTGTTTTCTCAGTCCTTTTCTCACTTCTGAAAAGTCCTTTTCTCACTAGGTTCAAACCACCTGGAGTTTCTACCTCTTGTGATAAAATAATCTAACTTTTTACATCTTTTAGGGAAAAGTGTAGACACCATTCAGGACCTTAATTGTGTGTTGTGTGTTCCTGGCAGCCTGTGCACCATGCTGTCCCTCCAGTGGGAGCCAGAGATCATCGCTGTTGCTGTCATGTACCTGGCCGGACGCCTCTGTAAGTTTGACATCCAGGAGTGGACCGCCAAGCAGTCGTCGCGTCGCTGGTGGGAGCAGTTCGTCCAGGATGTTCCAGTTGAACTGCTAGAAGGTGCCGATCGTGAAACATTTGTCCTGTCGCAGCGCTTCGCTCCACCTACCTTTGTTTGAACAAAAACCTCATTTTTGTTGTAGATATCTGTCATCAGATCCTGGACCTGTATTCCCAGGGGAACAAGACGATTCCTCAGCAGCTACAGGAGAAGGAGAGGACGCTGGCTCCTCCTGCCCCTGCACCTCCAACCCCACAGGGACCACCACCAGCCAACAACCCTCCTCCCCCACCACCAAAGAAGACCTCCCCTCAGGGAAGCAGCCCTGCGCGCCAGCTCAAACGCTCACTCGTGAGTGCATGTGTGAATGTGTCCCATCTCTAAGCGGGTGATCAGTATCAAGTCGGTTGCTCTTGTTTTTTAAAGTTCTACATTTTTCAGTGTTTCCATAATTTCTTCCACTCTTTTCTTTCACACAGACGTCCCCAAAAGATGAACCAAAGGCTCCTGGTAAACACGCATAACTGAGCTTTGTTAATCTCCTTTCATTGACTGATAATAAACCAATTCTAATGCGGGTCGCGTTCCTGTTATTGGCAGGGTTTGTTTTAACTGCACCTTTAATTTACAGAACAACTCGGATCAAAGATTCCTAGACTTGAGAGCCCGATGCCCCCTCTGCCCACATCACAGCCTCCCCCAGGTAAGAAAGTTGTAAAAAACCATCCATCTGCCGTTCTGTTAGTGCCAACACCAGGCCTGGAATGGACTGCCAGAACTTTAGACCCAAAGCTCTCACCCCCGATGTCCACATAAACGTCTGAGATACTGAAGCGTAGCTCCAACTTGGCGTGTCAGGGATGCTCCAGAGGCACGGTGAGGTACTCGCTGTGGAAATACAGCTGCTCACTAGAATGAGGGTGGATCTGCTCGGTGGTGCGGCACAGACTCTATGTGGAAATTGGGGGTCAGTCTGATTACGTCCCTGGTCAAACATCTGGGCATTCTTCCCCAGATTTGCACACTTCTAACCCCCAGACCAAAATGAGTCTGGTAATGAGCTCTCCTGTGGTCGAGCCTGTTAATTTCCAGCTGTGTGGTCACCGTCTGAGAATGAAAAGGTTGTTTGTTCATATGACAGTGGGAATTCTTGTTTATCAGACATTTTTAAACCACTTTTTAATGACTGAACGCCACTTAAATGGCCCTAAGTGTTTCATCTCCAGTGATGGATGGCGTGTGCTTCTTTAAAAAAATTTTAAATTCTCCACAGACCGCAAAGCCCCAGCCCCGGCTCCGGCACCTCCCACTGAAGCAGAACCAGGAACTGAAGTCGCTCCTCCTCCGCCACATGCTCCACCTCCGCATCAGCAGCCCCCTCCCCTGCCTCATCGTCCTCCTCCGCCCCCACCGTCCAACTACCTCATGTCCACCACCAGCTCCTACATGTCGGGTGAAGGGTTCCAGAGCCTGCAGTCCATGATGAAGACAGAAGGCCCCTCCTACGCTCCCATGCCACCCAGTTATGCTGCTCCGATGCCACCGTATCATGTGTATCCCCCTCCTGCAGCACCACCTCCAGGTCCTCCTCCTACCAGCTATCCACCACCCAGCTTGCCACCGGCGTATCCACCTCCAGGCTACAACAGCTATCCCCCACCGCCGCCACGCATGCCGCCAGGCCACGTTCCCCCTCCAGGTATTGGTCTGCCGCCTGCCGGGTACCCTCCCCCACCTCCCGTGCCCCCGGGGCAAGCACAAGTGCCCTTGCCGCCACCGCCGGGCATGCCCCTGAACCGCGGTGGGTGGATGAGATGAGGGCACCGCACCAGGGTCACGGACTAAATCTGCACGGAGCCGCAGCTGATGGAGGAAGTTTCCTGGAACAGCAGAGTGAGCACGGATCCTCCGATGCCGAGGGAGAGCCTATTTGTGTCCTGTCGCCTCATTAATGTGGCTTAAAAACATTTAGACTTCAAAGTTTCCTGGGCAGCTGCACTGAAGAGCAGTGACAGTTGTACAGGCACAGTTTTAGAATTATGTCCTGGTCATTATTATTGAAATGTACTATCTTCTGTTCCCTTTTATACTTCAGGGGTGAAAACTGGGATTTTCTAAATGTCTCTGTCTCCTTCCCCATATGTTGAGGTGGATGAACATTAAGAAAACCATCATACAGCCTGTTCAGCTGTTCTCTAAAGTGTCCTGTGACAAGATTACAGCTGTCACATCAACTGTGGACCACTGGAAAGTCTAAGATTTAGATTTTATTTCCATGTTTGAGGTTCCATGTGTGCCTTAAACAGGCTCTTTTCTCTGTTTTGTTATTGGCCGTTGGGAAATAAAGTGTGCTTCATTTCTTTAAAGTTTGTTTAATCTTCATACCAATAAAGCATGAAAATAATTTCAATCAAAACTTAAACTTAAAGCAACACTGATTTCACAGCAAGTTGGGAATAAGTAGCCAGACTCCAGAGAAACATTGACTTTTTACACCGCTAGGGGGCAGTGTGACTGAAGGAAACGGGGGGAAAGACCAGACGTTACAGTATCAATCAACTTTTATTTTCTCCCAAATTGTTCTAAGAATTATCTAAGATTTTCAGCTGTCGAACAATCCTATGAGTACAACTCATGAAAAAAGTCACAGCCATGCTAGTTACTACAGGAGCCGACGTATACGCTGTCGAATCTAGAATTGTTCACTGGTTTTAGCTTTTTAGCAGAAAAAAAACCCACTAAAGACATTTACAAAAAGAGACAGTTGGGTTCCAAATCAAAACACCATGCAGAAAAAGGGTGGCAAGCCTCAAATCAAATGCCACTTCCTGTATATACTGTATAAAGTATTCAAAATGGTACAGTGGCTTCGAATTAGTTCCTAGAAAAAAGGACACTTCTATAAAATCATACCTTGATTTAGTTTTTTACCCATTATTTGAGCTTGCATGGTGGGCAGCCTCACAAAATGTTCTAATTTGGAACAAACAACACTAGAAATGGGACAGCCTGAGCTGTCAGCCACCAAAGCGACCCGATAAATCGGATAGATCAGCTACGGCGAGCTCTCCCATCTCTATCTGACATCTGGCAAATAAATACTCTGAGGAGAAACGTGTTTGTTCACTCTGACATCAAGAAATGTTTTCAAGAGGAGACAGCGAATGGAAGACTCTCAAAGAGAAGAAGGATCCGTGTCGCGAAAGATGCGCTGCATCCACGCACCTGCTGAATCCATGGCAACAGCAAGAAACCTCCCTTTTTCATCTGCTGATAAAACAAAACCAGAGATAAGGATGCTGAACTGGGCTTTTTCATTTTCAATTCTTTTTTTGGATGGATTCAGCAAACGCCTTCAGCAGCCTCTGACCGAGATGTAACCGGGTTTGTCACACACACGCGCACACACACACAGCCTGACTCTGTCATAGATGCTAAAGCTGGAGTCCTCCCAACCTGAGAAAATGATTGTCGAGCATGCACACAGCATACGTTGTTTAAATTTTCGTTAATTTTTGTTTCTTTTGGCTGATTTCACAAACGTGAATGATCTACCCATTAGCATGTGGACATGATTGGATTCAGAATGGCCTCAAAGGATTTTCAGAAGTTACATAGCGACCAGATAACAAGTCATTAAAAAAGAAAGAAAGATAGATAGATAGATAGAAAAAAAAGACAACATTTTTACTAAAATCAAACCCTTGTTCGGGTCTGTACGTGTGTGCTTATCAAACTAAAGTATTGATCACATGGCCACGCTAGAATACAAAAGAGATAAAGTAAAATCAATAACAATGAAGTAGTGCTATGGTTTTATACATAATATACACAAGTTAACAGTGATCTCTAGACGTTTATTTATCATAGACTTGTCTTATGAGCAAAAGGCGCTAGGTCACAGTGGGTTTCACATTAGTTAACACTTTTGAACGCTAATACTAATTATACTCTTTCACCACTAGGGGGAGTTATACGCGCGACAGGAGCTAAGGAGGAAACTTCTCAGGTGAGACCACTGCGATGCTTCTGTCACACCCCAGTGGAGAGATCTCAGCAGGTCTGTGCTTGAAACCATGTTGTATTGCTAGCCTAGCGCAGGACAGGTTTGCCACGGAGTTTGTGTTGGTAGCTCTCGCAGATAGCGGCGGCGTCGCCTCCGAGACGGTGGGAAAAAAGTGGTGCGTTGGTGAATCTAGCTGCCAGTCGCCTTATAAACTCGGATCTAAATGTTTTTTGTGTGTAAATGGCAGGTTAACGGGTCCGTTCGTTAGCCAGACTTTTGAGTGTCTATCGAAGGAATGCAGTAGGCAGTGCGGAGAAGAGCGTGATGGACTGTGTCGGCAGGTAGTCGGAGGTGTCTTCAGGTGAGCTGCAGGTACTGCAAATCCTGAACTCGCTCTCTTTTTCCGGCTGCTTGCCGCGCTACAGCGGCCCTTTGAACTGGTTCCCAGAGAGGTGCTGCCTGACGGACAGCTTTGATCCGGCCGCGTCCCCCAGCTTTCTCCACACCACCTGCGAACAGACGAGAGGGGGAAGTCAAGAGGCGCAGGAAGAGAGAAGCAGACACAAGAGATGGAGGGGGGGTGGAAAGGAGGAGAGTCTTTCTTCTTCACTTCACTGGCTCACAGTTTGACTTTGAGCTGGTGGCAGACCCACATTACGGCTTCGCTATCTCTGAATCTCCGTCCTCACACGGCTGCTCTCTGCTGCTGAGATCTCTCTGCACTAAGAGGGGAGGGGGGCCCAGGGGACCCTACTGATACTACAGTGGTACTTTTGTGGTGCTCATCCAGATTCCTGCCTGTCACATACCTCTGCAGGGCCAAAACAGGATAGGGCAGCTCTCTCTCTCTAATCAGCAGACCTTTTATCCCGCACTGGGGCCTTTCAGGGCCAGCAGACAAAGATGGAGAGAAATGGGGAGATGGAGGAGAGGGAGTGCTCTTTTCCAGGCCGCTCTGGTTTAATTGCTCTGACAGCTCAACTATGAGACTTTGGACTGGGGTTGGAACGGGGACGAGGGAGGACGAGGAGGGTGAGGGTGGGAAGCTGAGAGAGGAGATGGAAAGAGAGAGCTGTGCCCAGACTCGGCTGCAGATGCCATTTCTAACCAAATGAGTCTAAATAAGGCATCCTCATTAGTGCAAGCGGCTCAGAAAGTGACCTGATTTGCACCCGGCTGAGGAGAATGCAAAAACTAACAGAACAAACAGGGGCATTGTGGGAAAAAGGACCACATTGTTTACACCAATGGTTCTTTATCCATCCCAAGAAAGAAGGAAAACATTCCCAAATAAAACCTGATTTTCTTGCATCTCATTTAAACGGGTCTCTTAGTTTTAAGAAGAAAAAATAAAACTCTTACGTTGCACATTTCTCTCACGATGGCCTTCTCCTTCTCGCTCAGATCGTCCTCGTAGTCCTCTGGAACCTGCTTGTCTAGGTTCTCATGAACCTCCAGCACCTGTGGGCAGATGCAGCCGTGAGCCTTTAAAGCTGAACAATTTTATTAGCCTCATTAAAGACAAAGCATTCTTTTTTTAAGGCGAGTCTAGACACTGCAGTTACTTCCAGAGGCTCTACTTTTTCTAAGTTGCAGTATTTTAGGTACCTGCCCACAATCGCGGCACCAACATGTTTACGTAAACATTTTCTTTACGTTACATGACTGCCCCACGGTGGCCAAAGATAGGAACTACATGGCACATCTATAATCGGAACAAATATTAATCGTATTTAACCAGTTTGATACCAACAAGTTTAGTCTGATGTGTGCACTGAGTTTTAACTCCAATCTTAAAGCAGCTCTGGTGAAATGGTGAATAAGTCTTCCAACCTTCATGGCATGCACCACAGCCTCAGGCTTCTGGACGCAGGACAGGTATCCTGTAGCAGGAGAGGACTCACTGGTTGGGAGGCGGCCAGTACCCTTAAAGAAGGAGGACACAACCGCTGTTATGGTTTGTAGCTTTTCTTCCAGAGAAGTTGAGCTAGGATGCGGGAGGAACAGGAGCTGGATCCGTAACCTCCACAGAATACTGAATAAGCCTTAAAGCGCCACTGTGATCAGAGTTGGATGTGATCTAACGGGAGGGATTTATTGTGCTGCAGCGATGAAAATAGCATCCGTTTCCCCCCCAAATCAAATCATGTGTTTTTCTTCCCCCTACGTCTGGATCTGTGTATTAAACTCCACAGTTAGGTATGCTACCTGCACACTCTGACTTAACCTGGTGTGATGGGAGCAGCCAGCCAGGGAAGAGGAGCCGAGACCCCTGCCTGACTCATCTTACCCCCCCTGGTCTGTTCCAAACAGTGGCTCTCTGTTGGAGGGACAAACAATGGCTCCATTCAGTGTTCGGCAGCATCGGGGCCCTGCATTAGACACAGCTCCGCGGCTCCGCGGCCTATTCTCCTCTAACCAGCGATGCATTTTACCCGCTGGCCCAGTTTAGGTGCCAGGGGGAGCCCACATGACCTGACAGTGCAGAAATATAGAATAACAATCCCGCAGTGACCCGGAGGGATGTTTAGAGGGAAACAGGTTATTCATAATCAATGGATGTAGACATGACATATTTTATTTATGGCATCTGATCAATCGCGATCACTTTCATGACACTGCTCAGATGGTCTTTAGCATTAATTAGCATCGTTTCCCAGGAAAACGTTTGTTTTCTTCCAGACACTCTGCGGTGGCTTCCTACTGGTGCGAATCTCCCTCTGAAATGCATTTTAAAGTCAGCTAAAGGAAACAAAAACAGCACATAAATCAGCGTCGCCCCCCTTCGATGGTCTCTTTGGTGGGTTGGAGCCATTGTTTGAAATGTGTAAACACTTTGTGCTCCCATCAGAGCCAAGTTTCCCGGTTTATTTTGATTTGGGGAGCAGCACAGGGAGGAAACTGATTTAGACAGGCGGGAAAAACAGCTCTGTGGAGTGTTTACGGTCCTGCAGCTGAACGCCGAGAGACGACCGGCTGTACATAAACAGGCCTGATTTAGAGCGTCTGCGTGTCCTTTCTTTAGCCCGCTTATTTTTGTCACGACTGTTTTTCTGACAATATCACGCTACAGAACACGGTCGGGGAGTCACGCTCCTCACTCGACGATGATCGGATGATTCTCGTCCGTCAGCCGAGATAGCAGCGTCGCTGCCTGATGACACTGAGGTCAGACGGGCCCCAAACAGCCAAAAACAACAACTCTGTGATGGCAAGAGTCCTACTCATGATATGTTTTGACAAAACTTGAATCCCTACTTTTCCTCAAACCAAAAGAGAGGTTTTGCTGGTCCCAGGAGCCCACTGACCCCAGTTAAGGACTGAAAAAAACACCTCTACTGTCATGAAAACCTCTTCCTTGTTTCCAACATCACCTTCAGCAGGGGAGCGTCAATATCAAGCAGAAGGCATTTGTTTATCTTTTATACAGTGAGGACAGACATCTGGACAGGGGACAAAGGTTCCTGATTATAACTGGGTGGTGTTTAAAACCCTTCGAGGGGGCAGGTTTGACTCAGGTGCTTATCCAGAGTGGCGGTTCCCACCCCTGACTCCCTGCCACTGTGATTAAAAGACAATATTGATTCTTTTCATCCTCTGATTGAGGGTATAGCCACACTCGGAGCTAACTTAAGCAGTCAGAAAACAATTATGGTGCCTCCCCCTTGCAGACACAGGCAGGGTCAGGGGTGGCGCTGGATTGGAGAGGATTATTACTTTCATTGTGGGATTCAGTTCAAACCGGCTCCTGGGAGGAGAACGGAAACCGATGGAGGGAGGACAGGAGAGGGCGGAATGTGCAGGCCGACCGCTTTCAAACCTTGCTCTCCGTCTTGGATTACAGCCTTCCTCCTCTGTTATTCCAGTCTGTTTCATCTTCCTTCCTTTCCCTCATCTTTGTTCTTCCCTCTAGTGCTTCATTTCCTGTTGAAGCTGATCTGATGCGTATCCCTGAAATTCAGTGTGTGTTTGCATTTACCCCGAAAGTCACAAATTCTGATCACTGAACGTTGGGTATACGTGTGTATTTGTCCCCCCTCCCAGGCTTTATGGTGACCTCTGTGGTTCTGTTAGTTCTTCCTGGCTACTGACCACGTGCATGGCGTCCTGGCGCTGGGGCAGCGAGGACAGCTGGGACTCGGAATGGTACAGGCTCATTCCCTTCCTCAGGGCCCGGAGGTCACCTGGGTTGCACTGCTGAGCACAAAAACAAACACACAGACAAAAACA